>NC_058412.1:86732083-86834639 GCF_002201575.2 Neomonachus schauinslandi | reverse complement strand
GCTGATGATGGAGGCAGTGGTGGTGATGATGGAGACAGTGGTGATGATAGAGGTGATGCTGGAGGAGATGGTGGTGATGATGGAGGTAATGGTGGTGATGATGATGGTGGTGGTGATGATGGAGACAGTAGTGATGATGGAGGCAGTGGTGCTGGTTGTGGTAGCAGTGGCATTTTGAATAGCACACTATACTTTGCAACCCACTTGTGCACATTATCTTCTCTGGATCATTGTACTGAATTAAGAGAAGAAAGAAAGTAAGAAGGATATACTCAAATAAGAACATGAGGCATTAGTCTGTAAGGAGAAGGAAATACAAAGAAGGCAGAAAGACCCACCAACCTAAGAATAGATTGGAATTGAATAATTCTTTAAAATGAGGATATCTTACAAACTTGCAGAAATTAACCTTAGTTCAAATTTGTTACAGAGAAGCATTGATTCCCATGGCTTTCATCTTCCATCTTTCTGCTGGTGACCATCCCCCACCCCTACTCTCTCCAGTTTTCTGTCTTCAGTTCAGACCTACCTCCAGAGCCACAGACCTGCATTTCCAAATATCTGCTTGATAACTCCATGTCAGTGTCCCTGAGACAGCGTGTGATTCAAACACAATGGTCAAATGAAGTAAGCTGCAGAGGCTTATTTTTCAATATGCAAAAAAGCAGATAGCTATACCTAGGGAAGATATTAGACTGTCTCTTGAATAATAGGATAAAAATAAAAGTTTTGTAGCTGACAGTCTTTAATTTATTTGTTGAGGTTATTGCATTGTGGGGGATCCACCAAAAGGAACATGTTAGAAGAAGAAAAATCGAGGCATTCCCCCACCCCCATGAATGGTACAAGCGTCCATTGAGAGACTGTTCTGCACAGATGCTGTGCTTGAATGAGAGAAATTCAGTATGATCTTCTTATTAGGTGGGTAGAATTAGGCTCTGAGAAAGTGTCTGCTTCCTGGAACTTCATCTTCACTAGTTTTTATTGGTGCAGGCATGACACGACAGAGTTTCATGGACTAACTATAGGTGTGCCAAGGAAAAGCATGCACCCCTTGCCATGTTCACCTTGGAAAGCAAATAATCCTCTTTTCAAAATCTCAACTCATTCTGAGAGCCTCTCAGTGTGAAAAGCTGACCTGACATTCGCAACCTAGCCTAATTGCTCCTGCATTTGTTTTAGTAAACACATGAATTAAGAGCCTACCAAGTAGAAACTAGTGAGGCAAAGAGGAAAGACATGGTTCCTCTTTTCTGTGAGGTAGTGAGACAAGGAAATCAGTGACCACAGCATAGTGTGGTAGGTGCCCACGGCGTTCTAGAAGTCCAGGAAGGACCCCTCCCTTCATGGTTAGGGACGTGGGTCAGGAGGGGTCTCAGAAGACTTCTCTGAGGTGAGAAGGTGACGTTGGGATGGTGGGAGTTAGTCAGGCTAAGAATTAGGACAGAGCTCTCTGAGATGTTCAGGGCAAAGCTCAGAGGGGCAAGCCACCTGATGGGATGTGGAGCTGAGGGTCCCTGTGGCAGCACGGAAGGCGCACCCATGGGGGTGTGGAGAAACCAGCAAGGGGTGCAGGGGCCAGAGGGGAAATGGCTCTGGAAAATGATGCTGAAGACACTGATCTTTAGCTCGATGCTGAAGCGGGCCACCACGCAGACTTTAAGCTGGTAGAGAACACAACTGGGCAGTACCTTGGAAAGAGGCAGCAGTGAGGAAAATGTGCTGCTAAGGAAGACGTGGGAGCCCAGGGGCATTGTGAGAACTGGGTCAAGATGGGAGCCTTGGAAGTTGGAAGGAGAGGGAAAATCTGAGTTCACTGGAAGATAGATAGCATGGACTGGAGTTGTAGACCGAGGGCATGTGGGGTGTGGGGAAGGAGATCTTGAAGAGGAATCTCAGATGTCACCCTTGGCCAGCTGTGTGGACAGTGATGCCATTTGCTAAGATGTAGGATACAGGAGGATTGGGATTAGTGGAGGGAAGGTGGAGGGAAGATGGAGGACCCACGTGTGCATTTGAGGTGGTTGTAACATCCAGACCAAGGTATCTGACAGAAGCTCAGGTCGGATCTGGAAGCCATCTCTGCATGAATGGTGTGGGAGTCGATGGTCCAGACAGGCTCCTCCAGTGAGGCAGCTTCATAGAGGGGAAGCAAGGGTAGGTGCAGAACGGAGCCTCGCCCACAGCATTGCTGGCTCTGACCCAGCCATGCAGCCGTGGCTCAAGCCATGCATGCATCCCACAGTGGTCTGTGAGATTCAACCATGAGATTATTCCAGATGGTCTAAAAGGGGCAGTGATTATGAACTTTGAACAGCCTGTTTCATTCTTACCTAGATCCACAGAGACTTTCTAGCCAGAAAGCACAGCCCTGGGACCAGTGCAGTACATAACCCTGCCCTGTAGGCAGGGGCCAGCATGGTCACGAGAAAGGCTGTTTTGTGGCAGTGAAGACAATTTCCTTGGCCCTCACATATTTCCCAGAAAGAGGATTGCCAGTGGAATTGCTGTGCATGCCCTGCCTCTCGAAGGCTTCAAAAGATAAGGATAACTATCTGTAGAATTAGTGGGGAGGCTGACATCTATACTCTTAAAAGGGTGTTCCCAGTTCTGAAGTCTTGAGTAACTCCCTCCCTGCTCCGTGAGAATAGCGACCAGCTTCTTCCACGCCTTGTCTCCAGCCCCCAGGACACTCGCTCAGTGGGTGAAGGCCGCTGTGCTGGAGACACATCTCCACTTGCATCTCAGTGCGTCCTCACATTGCTCCACGGATATGAAGATGTAGTTGCTTTCCAGTTTGGCCGTGTCATTCCCAACCCCTGAGGCCACTGCCATGAAAGGCCCTACTTTATCTCGGGTCCCCCAGCCTCCTCCTACGGGCTCTGTGGAGCTTGGTGCGTGTCAGCGGAGGGTGCCAGGGCCTCCTACCTCCTGTTACCCGCCCTCGGTGTAGGGAACAAATGAAGCTCTCATGCTGTGTCACAGGGGAGGATTACAAGGGGTTTTGGTAAGCTGGCCCTGTTCGCTCGGTGAAAGGCTGCTTTCATTCCTGAGTCCGGGTGGCTGCCAGGCCGCAATGCAGGCAGCCTCAGAGTTGTCTTCCTAACGCCACAGGTTGCCTTGGCCCTGGCCCCCTTGTGGTTTGGCAGGCACGTGCTCCTTCTTTGCCCTCTCTGCTGTGCATCAGTATGTGGCCAAGATGCTGGCAGAACAATGAGCACACACGGCTTTCCTGTTGAGCAAGGCTGCGTGGGAGGACCAGGAACAAAAACAGGAGAACGGGAAGACAGCTTAGGTTGGATTTCGTAGCCTGCCTCCGCCCCCTGCCAGGGCATCATCTTACCCACGGCTGGCTGTGGCCCATCTCACCTTCTGTTGGCCGGCTTCCACTTCACGTCTCCTCCCTTCAAATAAGGCATTCTGGGGTGGTTGGAGGACCAGGTGAAGGACACGGTTCTACATGCCACATTGTGTGGGAAGGTGGAGCATCCAATGGCTCAGTGGCATCCATTACAAGCTTAGGCAAGGAAATCTTTGGAGGAAATCTATGTATCTATTGACATGGAGGAACTTGGTCCCTTCATAGAAGATTCTAGAGGCCCCATTTTTTTTTAAGATTTTATTTATTTATTTGAGAGAGAGAGCGCACACGCCTGTGCCCATCAGCAGGGGGAGGGGCAGAGGGAGAGAACGAAGCAGACTCCCCACTGAGCAGGGAGCCCAACATGGGGCTCGATCCCAGGACTCCAGGATCATGACCTGAGTGGAAGGCAACTGCTTAACTGACTGAGCCACCCAGGCGCCCCCAGAGGCCCCGTTTACCCTGAGTTTTATCTTGGTCTACTTACCTTAATCAACCTTTGAGGAAAAAAACAAAGAAGAACTAAGAAAAGTCTAAACATAGATGCAAGTATAGGAAATTAGGCCTCTACAGAAAGAGGGAGGGACCCGACGACAATCTTTGATGGCGCACGGGCCCCTGAATGAACACCTGGCTTCAAGCTGATGGGAATCTGTCAGATAGGCACCCAAACAATTACTCCCCACTCCTGCACAGCCAGGGTGAGAGAGAGATCTGGGTGTAAGCTACAGTGAGAGTTGCTGAGGTTAGTCCTGAGGAGGAAACTCTCACACTTGAGAATGTTCTGCGCAGCAGTGCGTGCCAGGAAATGTGTGAGGTAGTCAACACGCCGACTCCGGCAGTGAGATCCCGCAACGGCCGTCCGGAGCTGACTCATTTTTTTAGATGGATTGCCTTTCGGTATTTTGTTTCTTGGCTAAGTTATTTAATACGTCACACATCTTGGTCCAGATGCGCGGTGAGGACAGGAGGCCCAGCTGCCGCTGTTGCGAGCCCCGTGGGAGCCAGCCAGAGCCACTCGGGATGAGAGCGAGAAGGAGCCGTGTGCTGAGGAGGGGAAGCAGACCGGCCCCCCGGTGTGCACAGAGTGTGGCACGGAGTGTGGCACGGAGTGTGGCACGGAGTGTGGCTGCCCCGTGGAGCCAGCGAGGAGCTGTCCTGAGCCTGGGGTTCTCTGCCTGCTGGGTGGCTGCACTCTTCATCTAAGACAGAGCTCAGCACCCAGGGTTAAACGGGGTGGGCCTAGCTGTGGTTCTGCTTTTTAAAAAGGGAGGAAAGAGGCACAGAACTCCCTCAGGGCTTTTGTCAGTCTGTGAACTTTGAACTTCCACGGAGAAGAACTTCATCTCATTCATTTATTTTTCCAACCAATGTTGGCCTGAAACTGTCCCTCCTCAGTACCTAGTGCAAGTACCAGGAATGCATATATGAACGGGGCTTGCCCGAGGGACTCCCAGTCCAGCCACAGAGACAGTCCTGCCCTGGCAGGGGACTGTGCTGGAGGTGGAGGTGAGGGGTAACTCAGAGCCCCAAGTGCCAGCACTGGGTCTGGATGTTAAGCATCTGGTGGCTAACCTGGAGCCTGTCACCCCGGGGAGGCCACACGCAGACACAGGCCGCCTCGTGGGAGCAGATGCACCATAGGCCACCGCACTGTCGCTTCCTGCGTCCCAGGCACGGATGGCTTCTGGAGGGTGGCAGAATGTGTGTTTGAGAGAGGCTTTTTCCAGAAGGCTTATCTGGAAAACTGGCTGTTGTGGCTTCTCTGAGGGGTGTTTTGAGATTGGTTAATTAATGTTCACAAAATACACAGGGATCTGAGGATAAAAGGCCCTGAGGAAGGGCAGGCAATTACGATCATAATGTTATTGGTAATGGTCCAGCTCATGGCGGCTGGAGTCCAAAGACCCCCCTCTCAGCACTTCTGCCACGCTGCCACCTACCCTGCCATCAGTGGGGGCCTGAGTGTGCACGGCTAATAAAACAGAGATTAAAAACCAACCATGGAAAAATCCAGTAGTGGAGAGGGATTTTTCATCTCTTGACTTGTAATGAGGGAAAACTTCGGCACCAGCTCACGTTACTTAATCGACCTCTCAGGATGTGATAAATGGCTCCATGATTACCACTTAATGTATGTTTATGGAAAGCAGGCACGCGCCAAGAGAAGTGCCAAAACCTGCAGGTGGAAAGGAGCCTGAGCTGTGGAGCGCCGGAAGCGAGGACTGCTGGGTGGGTGGGGTGGCAGGTCCTGAGGAGAGCTCTGACCCAGGGTGCAGAGCTCTGCGGGGAGGGCGTTCTGAGAGCTAGCATGGTCACTGGGGCTGCCTCATTGACATTGGGAAGCTCGAAAGATGTGGCATCAATAGGGGGAAAGACTTCACCATCTTACAGTGAATGATTTGTCCTTTTCCTTCAGTGTGTACAACCCCAGTGTGAGCGCTTGCCCTTAGGCAGTGTCTGGGCCAGGTGCTTACTGGGGGGGAAGCAAAGCAATCTCAGTTACTACCTGGTTGTGTGTCAGGCCACACTGAAGGCCTTCTGCACTGACCTCTCCAGATGCTGACGCTATCTCTCTGTCCGCTGCGGCTAGCTCTGTCCAGTCTCAGCAGGTGTGCGGGAGGTCTGGGAGGTGCCAGTGTCCGAGGGGCTCATAGATGCATTTTCCAGTAATCCCACCAGGCTAGACGCTCTGAGACAGGCACTCGCTGGGTCAGGGTGTGCCCCTCCTCCGGGGGGTTCTGTCTCATTGGCTGGGACACCCAGAGAGCTAATCAGGTTCTACTGGCAGATATTCCAGTGACTGATGTGAATGAAGATGATGATCGCTCACACACACTGAGCAAATCCATCAGTGAAAAGAACCAAACAGGAGAGATTAAGGGCCCAAAATGGCCCAATATTGGAAAAAGAATGTTCCATTTCAAGTCATGCTGAAAACTCCCAAGGAAACTCAGTGGTCAAAATGGGCAGCTGGCTCTGAGAGCTCCTGATTCCCATAGCATATGTCTCACTCCTGCCTTTGGTGATGCTTGGATCATGCTTGGATCATGCCTAAATCATGGGCATGCCAAGTGGTCAGTACTTGCTTGTGTGACACCTGGCTCAGCCGCCTGCTCTGTCTTGTCTCTCCTTCCCTGCAGCTACTACATGTTGGAAAACAGACCCAGGAACATCTACGGCATGGTCTGCTACTCCTGCCTCCTGGCACGACCCCACACCAAGGAATGTGAGTGCTCTTGTCCTTCCGTCAGAGCGGTACTGCTTCCCCACTGTCTCTCTCCTTCCCCTGGGTGTAGAAGGAAGCCAGTCCCAGCACCTGGACAGATGAATGACAGTGAGGGCAAAACCAAAAACGCTCCCGTGGGCTGGCCAGCCTGGCACAGACCCCTGCAGGGAGGTTCGCTGCAGCCGAGCTAGCGAGTGAGAGACAGGTCGGTCACCTGCCACCTGGCGTGAGTTTTCGCATCTGTAATGTGGGGTCACAAAAATCTGAACCCCCCTCTCATGCAGTTCATGGGAAAACCAATGAGATAATAGTTGCCAAGGTGTTGTGCAAAGTCCTGCAAAGTGCTAGACGATTTTAAGTTCTCATACACGTGTTTTCAAACCAGGTAAGGCTGAGGGAAAGGTGAGGAGTGGTCACAGTGAATGAACCAGATTCCACGAAGCCCATGTGAGCAGTGAGGCTCACAAGTTCAGAGTCCCACCATAGGCTGTTTCTTTCCTGTTTTCATTCTGGTTGATCCTCACTGCATGTATCTGTGAGGAAGGGAACTCTGCTCCAGAGAATGTAGTGTGTAGCCACTTGGAACTGTGGTCTGGAGAGATGCCATGGAGGTGGGTGGGCGGACAGCTGGTCCCTGGGCCGCAGGAGCCCTTCCTTGCTCTCCCCCAGCCCCACTCCCACTGCAGGGCAGAAGAGGGGCTGTGCGGGGACCCTGCCTCTCCCAGCTCTCTCTAAGGCCCCACCCCATGTGCTCCCAATAATCCTGCCCAGGAGAATAGACCAAGGGCCTGCCCCTTAAGAGCGGTGGGAAGTGGGGAAGGAGAGCAGGAAGAGAGGGGGACCACCTCTCCCTCTCCTTCGCCTTTGGGTTCAGGGAGAGGAGGTACCCAGGTGAGCATGTGGCAGGGCTGCCGGCGGGGAGGGGGGTACCCCCTTTTTCCTAGATTGCTTCAGTAGATGCGCCCGAAGTAATGGATTTGCATGTCTTTAAAGTGGAGCTTTGTACCCAGCCACATGCTCATCAATTCACAAATTAGAGGAGGCCCAAGGACTCCGGGCTGCCGGCAGGTCCTGTGGTGATGTCAGCCACCGGACCACTATCTCCTGCTGGGGGATCCCAGCCTATTCAATACCAGACAGTTCTGGGCTGGAGCCCTCACTGAGATGTCAGACACTCCCCACCCATGTTGAAAAGGTTCTGCCTGTGGAACCCGGAAAACAGCTCACACGTGAGGTTTGTCCCTGTGCGGGACTTCCATAACCACCTGGCCGGCTGGAGGGGCACCTCCCTCCTCTTGCCATCTGATAGTGGGGTCCATGGCATGAGGAGAGAAAGCAAAGCCCCTGAGCCCTAGACACTTCGAGAATGAGTGCATCCCTGCCCTAACCCCCAGCCCTGAATTGCTTAACTGAAAACCAGCTCCCAGTAAGGCCTCATAGCAGGCTCGTAGCAGCCAGATCTAGAAGAGGCCAGCAAAACCAGTGAAACTTAGAGTCAGGGTGCAAGCCACCAGACCTCTGTGTGTCCGTATGGGATATGGGGAGAGGCGACTGGCTAGGCCTTGTCGGGTGACATGGTGCATGGAGCCTGGGTCAGGGCCTCAAGTGTGGACATGAGTGTTACTCTCTCCAGCTATGGGTTCTGCACCTCCCCCTGCAGGCATCCTCAGTCCAGAGATCTTTTGACCCCAAACCCTCAGGAGCAGCAGATAGAACCAGAAAAGCTGGTTATGACCACAGCTTCCACGAAGACCCTGGGACTCAAACCCCCGGGCTGCCCCTGACAGCGTCACCCCAGGAAAGCAGGAACTGAGGGAAACCTCATGCATCATGACCCTGATGTCGGCTGGCTGCCCAAGCCCCACCAGGCACCTTCCTGGGCCTACAGTCAGTGGTCAAGAGTGCCTTTGCCTCCAACCTGAGACACTTCCTCTGGTTTTGATGTGATTTCCCTGGGTCCTTGCTGCACGAAGCCACCCTGAGTCAATAAGTAGCGGACTGTGCAAAGCCATGGTCAGAGAACTTGGCACAGACCCTGGGGAAAGCATGCAGTGTGTGTATTAGGTCTGGGACAGCCAGGGGTGACAGGCAGCTCCCGGGAAGACGCCCATGCGGGAGTGAGCCCTGGGTGCCCGGGTTGGGAGCTCCTCAGCAGAGAGGGCCGGCTAGGAGCTGCTTCAGCTCTCCCCCACCCTCAGGGGCACTCCCTGTCTCTCTGTGCGGTGACTGTTCTTCCATCTTAGAGGAAGAGTTGCTTCTCTACGTAGCTCTGTGAAGTGTTGGGCGATGGGGCCATTGGTTACAATCATCTTGCCTTTGAGCCAGTTGTCATCCCTGATGAAAACAGAAGTTAGTGGAAGTTACTACAAAGGCTGGTACTCAGGGACCCTAAAATACCCTGCAAGCCTCGAAACCTTCCTCCGTGTCTATTTCCTCTCCTGGACAATTGAGAAAATTATACCCTCTCAGTATGTCAATAGGGCTGACACATCCACGCCCCAAATACCTTGAGTACTGAAAACACAAAGCAAGTGTAAATGAGGACTCTTCTCTAAACCACTAGAGTGCAACAGGGAGGCCCCCAGATGCTCCGGGCACCCCCAGAGTGCTGAAGAGCCTTGAGAGAAGGGCCTCCCCTCCCCCCGCCTTGCCCATCAGGAAAGTGTAGGGCTTCCTTCTGGACGCTGTGGTGACAGAAACCACTTCCATCCCATCGCTGTCTGTCCTGGAAATCAGCACCAGATGGAAGAGAGAGAAGAAGCCCTTCAGTTATTTTTCAGTGAAGGCAAAGAACAAGATCCACTTGGTAAACCAGCACTGTCTGGTTTTCTTTCTTTCCTGAGAAATAAAGTCCTGAGAACTCACGCCTGAGAGCTGTCTCGTAACGGAATCCGTGTTGTGGCTTTGTGAGCGTGGCTCCACCCCGGGTCTCCCAGGCCCACGCAGGCCGCACCTCACTTGCTGACCTCCTGTCCTCCGTCAGCTCCCCTGGGCCCAGCTGGCAGGAGCCCTCCCTCACAGAGTGCTGGAGGGACCAGTGAGGCAGCTCTGGGCCTGGGGACTCACTTGTCCCATCGGCATCATGTTTATCATCACTCCTCTTTGTTTTTATTAGACACCGAGCCCTGTGTCAGGCCCAGGATGGACTCACCTTTTGGAAAAGCCTGCTCAGGAAAGCTGTGGCAAGTTTCATTCAGATGCCATCGTGCAATGCCCAACAGTGATGCCACTCAAGTGTGAAGCTTTGGCATCCCCAAAGGCCCAAAGGCCAGCTGTTTCTTTTTTTTTTTTTTTAAGATTTTAATTTATTTGCGAGAGAGAGAATGAGAGACAGAGAGCATGAGAGGGAGGAGGGTCAGAGGGAGAAGCAGACTCCCTGCTGAGCAGGGAGCCTGATGTGGGACTCGATCCCGGGACTCCAGGATCATGACCTGAGCCGAAGGCAGTCGCTTAACCAACTGAGCCACCCAGGCGCCCAGGCCAGCTGTTTCTAACAGTGTTTCTCAAGCTGGGATGCGTACACCTGTCACCAGGGTCCTGTTAAAAAAGAGATCCTGGCGCAGCAGGTCTGGGGTGGATGCCCAGACTGCATTTCCAGCAAGCTCCCGGGGACCCTCACTTTGAGCAGCCAGGTTCGAACGGCTCTGCCCATTGTTCCAGGATCCGCCACTGGGGAGCGCTGGGCCGACGCAGCAGCCTGGGGGCACCCTCGCCAACAACTAAGAATCAATAAACAAATCACTCCTGAAAATCCAACCTGCTTGCCCCATGCAGAGAGAATCCCAGCAGTCTTTAATACATATGGCATGTTGATAAATTGTGTGGATTAACAAACCTCAAAGGCCCCGTAAATCCTGTCATCACACTGAATAGAAGTATTACTGCATTAAGCCACGTGCTTACAGTTCTCAAAATCCTTTTGAGGAAAGTGGATGAAAACCGTGCGGAGCCCGCCACCTCCCGTACTTACTGTCCCAAGTCAGTGCTGCCCCGAACACACCATTGAGCTAAGCAGAGCCAGGCCCTACTTACTTTCGTTTTAATGTAGACTTCGTGTGGCAATTCATGGCAATTTTCTGGGACTGCAGTTTTCATCAACCCTCCGTTACTCCTATCCTGCAGGATCTCCTCTCTGCTTATTCAAAGCTAAGCTCCAGTGGGAGCATCATGCAGGGTAAGATGGATCAGTAGTTGACCACCCAACAGAAATAACAACTGAAGAACATTCTCATCTAATGATCTGTTCCAAGGAGGCCAAATGAACCCAAAACCCAGGGCACATACTGGAGCGGAAGGAAACTGTCCAGACACCAAATGCTCATGAGAGCAGAGCAGGGCCTGGAACAGGGAACTTGCCGTGCAGGGAGCTGGTGGCCATGGCATGCTGTCCTGGGGCACCCATGCGTGGAGATAGACCTCCAATCATGAGGTCTTCCAGCCCACCCTCCCTCTCACCGTGGGATGAACAAAATGTTCCCCTGGTCAGCTCAGGGATCAC
Source organism: Neomonachus schauinslandi (assembly GCF_002201575.2). NCBI lineage: Eukaryota > Metazoa > Chordata > Mammalia > Carnivora > Phocidae > Neomonachus > Neomonachus schauinslandi. Next base: position 86,823,551 of record NC_058412.1, on the reverse strand, counting down.
GGAACAGCCGAGCACAGACCGCCCAACGCCTGCAGCCCAGGGCCCTTCAGTTGACACTGGCTGGAGCTCAGTTCGAGGGGAATGTCGTACACCAGGGTAGAGGCCCTGCTTGCCACCTGAGCGAGGACAGGAGCCGCCCGCTGGGGGCGATGGGGCGTGCGTTACCGATGTGCCCCGGCCCGCACGCAGTGTTTGCTGCCGGTGCCTGGGGAGCAGCCCTGCCAGCCAGGTGCAAAGGCATCTCGCAAAGTCAGTGTGCAGCCAGGCTGTTCTCATTGTTCCTCCCTGGACCACAGGCCTGGGCGCATGTGTGCCCCCAGCCCCTGTCCCCCAGCCTTGGCTGGCAAGCCCCGGCAGAAAGGGACAAGAAGAGACAAAGATGACAAATCCACAAACAGATCCCACGGGTATTTTTTTTTCCCTGAGGAATAGCTTAAGCTCCCTTGAGTCCCTTACCAAACAGATAGATTAGCTTTGTTTTCAGTGTCATGTTTGCTTTTAAAAAGGAAAGCAGGTTCTGCTTGAAGCCCTGCCCCACGTCACTTTCCCCACTTAACTGGATGCCGTTGAAGCCTCCTTTGCCACACTGGAGGGGAGCCGCGTGGTCTGCACACAGCAGAGCCTCCAGCCCCAGGGTCGGCCACGTGCACGAGCCCTCGCAGGGACAGGGGGAGGGGGGCGCACCTTCCCACCAACACCTCCCAAGGGGCCACTGGTTCTGAGGCCAGGGGAGAAGGCTAAATGGAAAAGCAGAGAGTTGTCGTGAGTTTAGGGGTAGGGGGCCCGAGAAAATTTCTGTCTGTGCTCCAGAAAGGCAAGCTAAGAAAGGCAAGTCTAAGCTCTGGTCACCAGCAGGGCCACTCCCTGGAACCGCAGGCACCAGAAGACCCAGCAGAGGAAGCAGAAGAACTGCCCCTTCCAATTGTCGTTGAAGGAGGAAGGGGTGTGACCCCGGGGCCTGAGAGCTGGGGCGGGGTGGGGGGCTGGGAGTAAGGTGGGCAGCCTCTGCTCTGAGCAGGTCAGCTCTGCAGTCTGTATTCATTCAAGGGCAGCCTGTGCTGGTGAGCACTCGGGCCCCATGGGCAGGCTTGCTTGTACCCCTCAGCACGCCTCTCTCTCATAGTGGGAGAGCGAAGAAGTGGTCCTGGCAACCAACAGCTGAGAAAGAAGGAAAGAAGCAGGAACCACAGAACTCATGGTGCCCTGCGGCAGGGAGAGACCGCCCCGTCCATCGTGGGGTGCTCTGAGCCCACCAGCGTCCACATCTGAGGCAGGCCCTCAGGGACAGAGACAGGTGAAGGGGCCAAGGCCAAGAGCTCCAGATAAGCTAGGTCCCTGGGCTCCAGAAGCAGCAAATCCCCACAGAGGAGACACCTCTGGTGCTGAGAGCTCAGACTTGGCAAGACGGCTCCCAGCATGGGCTGGAAGTGCGGCAGGGCGGCACCAGCAGATCCCGTGCTGGCCAACAAGCCTTCCTGGGCTCCCGGGCCAGCCCCGGTCCTGGAGTTGCTGGGGAGCGTATGTGCCTCACAGCCCTCAGGGCTTCCCCCATGGTACGTGCATTGTTTAAAGAGCCTGCAGATGACATTTCTCATCCAGCGGCCAACAGTTAAATTCCCAGCCAACCCAAGTCACCGATGGGCCGGCTCTGAGACCTACAGCACCTCACAGAAGTGCAGTTACCCCAGGAGCCAGTCCTCAGCCTGTCCCTGGGCCCTCCCAAGCTTACCTCTATTTTAGTTGCAGAGATTTCTATTTGTGAAAGGGTATAAGGAGCACATGTTTCTGGCCCTGCTCTCCCGTGTCCTTGTCTCCTGACTGGACACAGATGTGTGGCTAATTCAGCAGGACCTGCCTCACCGGTTGGCTGTGGTCCCTGTCTCTGAGTTGCCCCATGCTGTGTGCGCAGGCGGCTTTAGAATTATCATCCAGAGTGTGGTTTCTCCTGAGAAGCATCTCTTAAAGAAAACGTCCCTGGAGGCTGGCTGACCAAGGTCCCCGAGTCAGCGTCACTCCTCCTTGCTGGGCGGGCTATGGGGACCAGGTGTGTGACTTTGGGGAGGCCAGGCTCACCCGCCCTTACTTGGGAGTGTGCAGGCCCACTTCACAGATTACTCCAGCACGCGTACGGACAAAAGCCAGACAGAAGGACGCGTATTTGAAATAGGATCATTTTTATCAACAGCAGAACTCAAGTCCCACCTAAAGGAAGGTTGACCATCAGGACGCCGTGTTTTCTGTGGCAGAACATTTTTGCTTTGTTTTAACCAAACAATTCCTTAGTGATGGGATTGGTCACAAAACCAGCTTCCATTTCACCCCTGCTAAAGTGATACTTTTTAAATAGAAAAGGGAAGTTTTATGAGTCACAGTTTTGAGGGAAAGCAAAGTTCATGTCTGCTCTTAAACTGTTTGGTCACAAGTATTTAAAAAAATGAATCACAGGAAAATCCTATAGGAAAACACACCAAATTGTCAACCTCAGGTAGTGAGGCTATCAGTGATTCTTTTACTTCTTTCTTGTGTTCCCTTTTTCTCCTGATTTTTAATAATGGCACATATTATTTTTATAACTAGAAAAAGTATTAAAATACATTCTTATTTTATGTAATTGAAGAAATTTCTCAAGTATTATTTCCCCCCACTCCTTCTGTATATATATGGACTTTTCTCATCTCTATGGATGGCCTATATTTTACCTCTGTTCATAGAAAAATTGAGTTGGTGAGGCACCACTGTTGAGTCTCAGCAGATTTACCTGTGTGTCTTCTTCCTGAAGAATAACTCTTGGGAGGTCAGAGTGCTCGTTAGGGATTATGAAACACGCTAAGAAATGAAAGTGTCCCCTGTCCCGCCGCCCCCTGCTGCAGCGCCTGTGTAATCCAGAATTCTAAATCCCCTGGCTCTGCAGCTGCACCTTGCTTTCCGTCCTTGAAGGTGGGGCTCGTCCAGGTCATCCCGGGGAACACGAAGTGACTGGGTTCCCCTTGCAGGTGCAGGAGCCAGCTCCGGAGTCTCTGCCAACTTCCCCAGCACCTCTGGCAGCAGCACCCTCTCTCCCTTCCAGCACGCCCACAAAGGTAAGGACCGTGCTTCTGCAGCTAGCCAGCTGTTACAAGTAAGGCACTTGGGTGGAAGTGAAGAGGGAGGCTGGGAGCAGCTATGAGGAATACTGGGGGCTCCTTGGTGCCCCCAGTAGCGGGAAGCTGGTCGTGATGTCCGCAAGGAGTGGAAGCGATCTCTCCATGGGCGCCGGGGGTCCCTTAGAACACACTGGCAAGAAAGGCACATCCTGGAGCCGCAGGGTGGTACTCAGGACACAGGCGGCTGGGCGGCAGAGAACAAGCTTCCCAGCCGTGGCTGGGCCACAGCCATTCTGTTGCTGGCTTTCAGATCAACCTGCAGAGCCCAACACTTAATATTAGTTTCCGAGAACTACATTTTGCTCGTTAATCCCTTAGGGATGGAAAGGCTTTGAGGAGGGTGGAGGCCCCCGAGGCCCCGATCTCTCTCAGATCAAGGCCTCACGCTGGTCCCTGCTGCCATCGGGCTGTTTCAGTGCCATCCATTATTTAAGCAGATTTAAGGCCCAGGTCTCAGTGAGGTTCGGGGCGCTTCGGAGTCCCACAGTGCACTCAGCACGCTAGCCTCGGCATCACCCCCTCAAACCTGACCCTGCATATTCACAGAGCATCAAAGCTGGAAGACTTTGCTAGGATATAGGAGTCTCATTTCCACCAGGCCCCGAGTGTGGGGCGGGGAATAGCACACAACACAGTGAATATTAAAGCACTTATATCATCCATACCTGGCATCCAAATGATGATTTCTTGCAGACACACCCCACCCGGGAGACGGGTGTGGAAACTGGCAGCGCTGGGGCTACGAGCTCTGGTTCCTCTTTCCAAAATGGCCTCGGCCTCCTACAGAGGGTCCCCGGTGCTTTAGATCTTGTCCCTTTCCTGTGGGAATGGTGGGTCACCTGGATCCTGCCTCATGAGGACCAGAATCCTGTTTGTTAGTTCAGAGAATGAGAGCAAGCAGCAGGGCATCGCACGTGTCGACGGCAGGCGTTATTGGGGGAAACAGCGAGAGCCCCCTGGGGAAGGGACCCCCGTGGTGAGGTGACGGAGCAGAGGAAGAGGTGTGGCAGCCCCTTCACCACCTTTGCCCTGGGAGTCTGATTATGACACTTAGGTTGAAATTGCATGAAACACAGGATGGCGCCAAATCAAGAACAGAATCTCTGGCCCTCCAAGGTGACTTCTGCTTGGATGGAACTGTCTTCATGACACTTGTTCATGGGCTTCTTCCTCTCTGCATCCCAACTCACCCAGGGTTCCCAAAGTAGTAATACCAAGAGCAAGCACCTCAGGAACAACTGAGCAAACCTGAAGCATGGTGTTCCAGATAAGTCTGGATCAGCCTCAGTTAAGGCCAGCCATGATGGTCAAGGCAAACTGTAGGGTCTGGGATTCTGAGGGTCCCCTGGAAGTGTTCCCTGCCACAGGCACCGCGGTCTTCTCAGAGGGTGGATTCTGCGGGGCTCAGGGGCACCTGTAGGGAGTCCTGAGCCCCGTGTTGCCCTCTCTCCCTGCCTCCAGCAGAACTCTCAGGCCAAGGGCACCTGGCCACAGCCCTGATCATTGCCATGTCCACCATCTTCATCATGGCCATAGCCATTGTCCTCATCATCATGTTCTACATCATGAAGACAAAGCCTTCTGCTCCAGGTGACTGCTCCCCAATGCCCCCCACTCCCTCCCCACAAACGCTTGCTCTCCCACGGTTCCATTCTGTCAGCTTACCCAGTCCGTGAGTCAGGCTCCTCACACCCTTTCCTTTCTCCAACCAGCCTGCTGTACCAGCCACCCAGTGAAGAGCGTGGAAGCCCAAGTGAGCAAGGAAGAGGAGAAGAAAGAGGCCCAAGGTCTGCAAACCAAACCCCCACAGCACGGGTGTCCATCCCAGGGTGGAGGTCGTGTGCTCCGCTCGCCAACACCCGGAAGCCTGGCCTCCCAACTGCTGGTGCTCTCACGCCCCCTAGAACAGGGCTGCAGGAAGAGGTGTCGGGGCCCCCACATCGCGCCCTAAGCGTGGTGCGGCTTAGTCACGGGGCAGGCCTGCTAAAGAGGAAGTGAAGGGAAGCAGGGAAGGATGAGTTCAGAACCAGGGACTGACTACAGCTCCCTTCCCCTCACCCTCATTCTTCCCACTTACCTGCAGACAGTGTGGTGATTTTCTCTGAGAAGGACGAATTCGAGAAGCTGACCACAGCTCCAGCAAAGACCAAGAGGTAAGTCAAGCCAAAGCAGCCACTTGTCGTGGGGTGGAGCAGCCCCCAGCCCCAGGTGAGGTCAGGGGTCCTCTTGGGGTCCTGAGCAGAAAGGGGAGTGCCAGATGGGGAGCATCCCGAGAAGCCTGGCCACTGGTCTGGAGGCTCCAGAGGGAGCAGGACCCCAGGACGAGCAAGGCAGGAGAGTACCAGGCCTCAGCCTCACCTCTGACCTGCAGCAGGGGCCAGGCAGTGTGAGGGGCAGGTGGTTAACACCTTGCTCCAGGGCCAGCTGCCCGCCCCCGCCCCCCACCTTCCTCTTCAACATGCACCTTCTGTGCGCAGACCCGAAGCTTGTGAGTGTCCCCTTCTTCTTCAGCAGCAGCCCATGGCCAACAGCAACACTGGTGTCACTAGTGCTAAAACCAGAACTGGTTTCCTGAAACGCTGGACAGCGCTGGTGATGATGATGGCTAAGGAACGTTCGGTGCTAGGTCTGTGAGTGCCCCACGCACAAGGTGCTAATATTACCCCTGATCGTGGCAAGCCGAGGTTTGGAAGCTGTCACGTGCCTGAGGTGACACATCCAGGAGTAACAGGTGTCTGGCCCCACAGCCCGTATTGTGCAGGCTCCAGACCAACCACTAACACTTGCGAAGTGAGACTTCTTAAAGAAGAATTTGACATATGAGATTTTTACCATATTTAGCACACATTAGGATGTAGAATCAGCCCTGGCTTTAATATCTAGGGCAGACGGAAGTAAACTTTTCCTTTGCCCCCTTACACGGTCATTTGGACTTGGTCCTGCTTAGGTTCCACAAATCCACCCCATGGTGTCAGTCCCCTGTCTGGCCTCTACCCCATTGGCCATTCCAGGACCCCATTGTGCCCACGTCATAGGTGGGACACAGAGGCCATGGGGGGCCCCAAACTAATTATAGGAAGGGCAGAGGGGCACTGTCTCCTGGCCTGCAACCTTCCCAAGGTGGGTGAACTCTTGCAAAGCCTTTCATTTGTAGGAATGATCATGACTCCAGACGTTTGTGTAGAGCTTTGGCATAAATCAAGCACTTCCAAAGGTGTTACCTCATTTAGAAAACTCCAGCATCTCTCAAGACCCCTGTTGCAAGGGCAGGAAGCAGACTTAAATCATGAAATCTGTACATGCTGGGAAAGAAAAGAAAGAGTGGGGGTCCCCCTGGGCAGTCCCTTAGGTGGCGGTCATTTCCTGTGAGTGCCTCTGTTCCCGCTGACCCCCCCCATGTCAGAGCCCCGGGCTGGGCCGGGCTGCGGGGGCTGGCTCTGCAGTGTGCCTCCCTGTGGATGAGTTTCTCCTCCACCCTCCCGTCTGTGCAGCCCTGTCTTGTGGCAGCCTTCTGTACCTCCAGGCTTTGCTCTTTCTCAAAAGTAGGGGATAGGGGTACTCAAAGGGCAGGGATGTGTCCTATGACTTAAAAATAATACTTGTTTCATAAGCAAATGTCAAAGAAAAATGAAAACCAGACAATCGTGCTATAAAAGACAAGGCACAGAGCTCCTGTCCCCTCTGTCTGCTCCTAGGCCTTAGGAAAAGGACCTGGGGCCATCAGTGGTCTCTGGGGACAACCGTGCTTTTGTTCCTAGCCTGCTGGGTGGCGGGGGAGACAGCGGCAGGCCAGCCAACTCCGAGCAAGGCCCTGAACCTACTGGGCCTCACCTTCATCTGGCCTCTAGGGTTGCGTTTGAGTGCGGGCTTCATTACTGTAACCCAGTGGCTAGAAAAGAATAATTCTTTGTAAGTCGTCAGCCAGACCACAGGAAGAGAACAGGATGCCTAAAAAAAGAATGTTGTTTTTCAGCTATTTGGAATGATTTTGAGAGTTTAAGCTCCAACCCACATGTGCCTAGGGCTGTGGACGGTGAGCAGTGGTGGAATGTGGGCCCACCTGGCTTCCAGGGGGAGCTCCTGAAGCCCCTCTTGCAGCTTGCTGTGACCCCACCTACAATGCACACATTTCAGCCAGGTCACCCCCTAGTCAAGACGGGGGCTCCCCAGGCAGGCTCATTCAGCTCTGTTTGGGGTTGTTCCAGAGAACTTGCACAGATTCAGTGCCGGCCACATAAACCTGTTTGCATTTAGAACAAGGCTGAACTTAGAGCTGGCCTGCATTAAAAATAAGAAGCTGAGGGGTGCCTGGGTGGCTCAGTCATTAAGTGTCCGCCTTCGGATCAGGTCATGGTCCCAGGGTCCTGGTGGGATCGAGCCCCGCATCGGGCTCTTGGCTCAGCAGGGAGCCTGCTTCCCCCTCTCCCACTCCCCCTGCTTGTGTTCCCTCTCTCGCTGTGTCTCTGTCAAATAAATAAGTAAAATCTTAAAAAAAAAAAAAAATAGGAAGCTGGGACATATTCAAGAAAGCTTAACTGAGCCAGGTCGGGGGAACAGATGAGCAGATGCTGTCCCCCTCCCTGATGAACCCCAGCCGCGTGGGGCTCGAGAGACACCTTGTGAGTCCTCTCACGGGACACCTGCAGGCCCCCTGCATCCGGATCACTCATTGGGAGGAGTAGCGAGTGCGGCATGTCTCTCTCACCTCATGCCCAGGAGCTGCTCAGTAAAAGCTTGGGGAACAAGTCCCTGCATTCCCATCGAGCGACCCATCATTCGTCTTCCCACTGGGAAAAGGTGTCAGGGCCGCTGCTAACAAACACCCTCCTGTTCCCACAGCGAGAACGACGCGTCATCAGAGAACGAGCAGCTGCTGAGCCGGAGCATGGACAGTGACGAGGAGCCTGCCACCGACAAGCAGGGCTCCCCAGAGCTGTGCCTCTTGTCGCTGGTTCACCTGGCCCGGGAGAAGTCGGCGGCCACCAAGTCAGCCGGGGTGAGGCCCTGGCACTGCTCCTCGCATGTTTGTTGGAGCCCCGGGAGGCGGAGGCAGGAGGCGGGACCACCACGGGACCCTAGATAGAGTGGCAGGCTTAACACAAGACAGCAAAAGATAGGAAACTTATCTCTGTATTATCTAGCTTTATAGAAGAAAATGAAAGATAGTGAGCCAAGAGAAAAGTTAAAATTGCTTGGAATACCGTAAGACAGAAAAAACCTTTATAAATATACTGGCATGTGTCCAAGCAGACCAAAAAATATATATATACACACACACAGTGTACACACTCACACATACATACACACACCCATAGTGTACACACACACATACACAATATGCCCCAGTTTTGCATGTAAAATTGCCCAGAGGGCTTGTCACCCAAAGCAGGCCTCCTGGGAACGTGCCGTGGCAGGGCAGGACGCGCGGGCAAAAGAGCACAGCGCTGCCCAGGCTGCCTGAGCACGTAGCACATGGTTCACTGGCAGCCTGACCCAAGCGTAGGTCAGCGTGTTGCTAGGTAACATTGCTAATGGGGAAAACATCCCCGCTTGGGAAGCCGGATCTGGCTTAGGTCTGGACAGGGATGACACGCTCTGGGCTGCCCTGAGTTCAGGGACATCTGTGATGGTACCCATCACTTGCAGGGACCCTGGAGGCCCATGCAGTTGTTCTGAGGGGTATTGGCTCCCATGGGGTATGGTACCTTTCAGCCAGGATCCCGCATGGGCCTCATGTGTGCTCTGGGAGAAGAGTCTGTGGATGGCTGCAGACACAGCCACAGCATCTCAGGTGCCCTCTGGCCGGCTGGGGTCCCTGCCACTCACCCTCCCACACAGACTGATGCCAGTCTTGTGAGCCTGAATGTCCAATGGAGCCGAAGAAGAGTAGCCCCACCTCTGTGCACACTGAAGTGGTCGAATTTCCTGATGAGATGGTCACGTGAGGGCGCCAGTCAGGGGAGAGTAGCTGCTGACGCTGGGATGGAGAACTGGCGTTTTTGTGGGCTACCACTTCCTCTTGTTCTGAAAATTAACATTCTCTTCACTTTTCCCACAGATTCAAAGCCGAAGGAAAAAGATATTGGATGTGTACACCAACGTGTGTGGAGTCGTTGAAGGTAAGCATGGACACGCTGTTTGGGGACACGTACCCCAGATTTCCCCAACCGTCAACATGGAGGAGGTGGCTCTGGTAGGAGTCCCGAGGCCCCGTGGGGGCCGAGAAAGGCCGCCCACCCCAGCTTGTCATGTTCCTCATCCCAGCGGCTGGCGAACCCACCTCAGGTGTGGAGAGACGTGGAATCTGGCGCCAAACTATTTAAGGACTTTTCCCTGGCACTCCCCAAGGCCCTTTCCCTCACAGGACAAGGAGATGACACCCAGCCAGCCCCGGGGCAGGGCCTCCCTGGGGGACCGTGGAGTCAGTAGAGAACAGTAGTGGAAGGAGCCAGTGTCGCCCAGTGTCCCCCAGATGCTGTCTCCGCACTGGTGTTTTCAGTCACTTACCCGGTCCTTAGGTGGCCTTGCCCTTTCCTTGCGTCCTGGTCCCCCTCCTCAAAGATGCTTCCCGAGCAAGCAGAGTCAGGCTGTCTCACAACTACCCTCTGGGTACGGGCAGCAGGACTAGGAATAAAAGCATTTCAACCTGAAACCAGAATCCACAGTCCCCATTTCTTCCAAATCTAGGCTCTAAATTACCTTTGTATCCACCCAGGGGACAAAATCCCTCATCACTAAGGTTAGGGAATGTTCCCCAGCTAATCGGGCCACTCGGCCCTGGTCTCACTGGCGTCCCTCCTTGGACTTCTGGGTCTGCCCCAGGCAGCAGTTGTGGAGCCCAGGGGCCTCTCATTTCTCCTCAGAGGTGGAGCCCAGCACACCGAGCCCGGGGCAGGCTTGCTGGCTGAGTGCTCCTTTGGCCAGAAATAACTTCCAGGGGCCAAGAACTCGACTTGGCTGCTTGTTGAAATGCAGCATCTCTCCATAAGTACACATGCCCCATGTCTGATAAGCCTGGCATGGCTGCCCCGTGGAGGATGGTCTGAGATTTGCATTCCATCACCCTGGAAAGCTCTTCTCTGTTCCAAAATATGTCTTGGCTTTTAGAGCCCATACTCCTGGGACAGTGGTTTTCAAATTAATTTCAGGAACCCCAGAGGAAAGAGGAGCTTCTCCAGTGAGACTGGGAGGGTGAAGAGTGTGAGCCCCATGTGCTTGGTCACCCTCTCACAGCCTGGGGTGCTTAGTGTGCTTATCAACCCTTGGGGACAGTCCCATCTCCAAGGCGGAGAACCTCAGACCAGCAGTGCTCAGCCCTGGGGGAATAGTATATACTCACCCAGAGTTTTCCACTGTCTCCCTTCTGCCCAGCCACCCCCTCAAAGGCCCCCAAGATCCTGATGTAATTTGGCTGGGGTGAGTCTCCGGCATCAATTTCTTTTGTCTGTTTTTAATCAGCCTTGTAATTCTGAGATCACTGCAGATTCACATGCAGTGGTAGGACACTATACAGAGAGTTCCTGTGGACCCTTTACTCAGTGTCCCCCAATGAGACCATCTTGCTGAATCAATCTGAAAGTCACAATCAGGACATTAATACCTGAAGACAGAGCCCATTTCCTTCACCACAAGGATCCCTCTGTATACCCTTTTATAGCCTCACCCACTTCCCCACCCCCACCTCTCCTTAGTCTCTGGCAACCACTAATCATTCTTCATTTCTACTACAGTTGTCATTTCGTGGACATTAAGTGGACTCATGTACCGTGTAACTTTTTGCCAAAGGCCCTTTTCCTCCACATAATTCTCCAGACATTCATGCAAGTTGTTGTGTGTATTGTAGATTTTTCCTCATACCCCTGAGTACCTGCCCACATTGTGGACGAATCACAACTCGTCCGAGCGTTCATCCATTTAAGAACATCTTGGTTGTTTCCAGGGGCTATTTATGAATAAAACCACTATAAAGAGCCATGAAAAGGTTTTATGTGAACATAAGTCATAATTTTTCTGGGATAAATGCCCAGGAGTACAGTTGTTGGGTTGTATGGTAGTTGCATGTTTAGTGTTTTAAAAAACTGCCGGGGCACCTGGGTGGCCCAGTTGGTTGAGCGTCCTACTCTTGTTTTTGGCTCAGGTCGTGATCTCAGGGTCATGGGGTCAAGCCCTGCACTGGGCTCCGAGCTTGGCACAGCACAGAGTCTGCTTGGGATTCTCTCTCCCTCTCCCTCTGCCTCTCCCACTTGTGCTCTCTCTCTCTCTAAAAGAAATAAATAAATCTTTAAAAAAAAAAAAACAAAAAACCTGCCAAACTGTTTCCCAAAGTGCCTGTACCATGTCCATCCCCGCCGGCAATGTGTGAGTGGTCTTGTTTCTCTACTTCCTCGCCAGCATTTGCTAGTGTTGCTGTTTTTTATTTTAGTCACTCTGATAGTTATGTTTTCATATCTCATGGTGGTTTTAATTTGCATTTCCCTAATGTAGCATCTTTTTTTTATTATGTTATGTTAATCACCATACATCATTACTTTTTGATGTAGTGTTCCATGGTTCATTGTTTGCCTATAACACCCAGTGCTCCATGCAGTATGTGCCCTCTTTTCATGAGCTCATTGCCATCTGTATGCCCTCTTCAGTAAAATGTTTCTCTGTCTTTTGCCCATTTTCCAACTGGATTGTGGGGGGTTTTGCTGTTGAGTTTTGAATACTAGTCCTTTGATGGGTATGTGGTTTGTAAATATTTTCTCCACTGTGTAGGTTGTCTTCCCATTCTCTTAATAGGGTCTTTCACAGAGAGGTGAAATTTTGATGAGTCATATTTATCATTTTACTTTTATAGATTTTGTTTTTGGTATCAAGGCTAAGATCTCTTTGCCTAGCCCTAGAACACAAAGATTTTCTCCTGTGACTGTTTTCTAAGAAGTTTTATCATTTTGTTTTGCATTTGAGTCCATGATCAGTTGGAGTTAATTTTTATAAAAGATGTGAGACTTCAGTTGAGGGTTTTTGTTGTTGGTGGTGGTTTTGGGTTTTTTTTTTGTTTTTTTGTTTTTTTGGGGTTTTTTGCCTGTAGATGTCCAGTAGTCCCAGCACCATTTGTTGGGAAAAGCTATCTTTTGTCCATTGAATTGCTTTTGCACCTTTGTCAAAACTCAGCTTGGGCATATTTGTATGGGTCTGTTTTTTGGGTTCTCTGCTCTGTTGCACTGATCTTTGTGTCAGCTTTTCTGCCAGTACCACATAGCATACAACAAGTCCTGAAATCAGAAAGACTGTTTGCTCCCAATTTCTTCTTTTTGTTCTAAATTGTTCTAGCCAATGTTAGTTCCTTTGCCCTTCCATATAAATCTTAGAATAATTGTCCCTATATCTACAAGATATCTTGCTGGGGATTTTGATAGGAATTACATCAAACCTGTGTACCAAAGTTTGGGGAGATTTGACATCTTTACTATATTGAGTTTTCTAATCCATGAAAATGGTATGTCTCTTCATTCATTTCGATTTTCTTCAACTTTTCTCATCAGCATTATGTAGGTTTTAGAATATAAGTCCTATACATATTTTGCTAGATTTATATCTAAGAACTTCATTTATTTTTGAATGATTGTGACATTTTATCTTAATTTCAGTGTCTACATATTAATTGCTAGTATATGGAAATACAATTGATTTTTGTATGTTTATCTTGTATCCTGTGACTTTGCTGAACTCACAAAGTCTCAAGAGTTTTCTTATAGATTCCTTGAAATTTTCTGCATGGATAATCACATCTGCAGATGGGGACACTTTTATTTCTTCCTTCCCTGTATGCCTTTTCTTGCCTTATTGCACTGGCTATAACTTCCAGCATTATACTGAATAAGAGTAGTAAGAACAGACATCCTTGCCTTGTTCCTGATCTTAAAGGGAAAGCATGTTTTTCACCATTAAGTGTAATGTTGGTTCTAGGGGTTTTGTAAGTGATTTACATTAGTTTTGTAGATAGATTACATTGATTTTTGAATATTGAACCAGTCTCACAACCTTGGAATGAAGTCCATTTGTCATGGTATATAATTCATTTTATATACTGTTGAATTCTATTTATTAATATTTTGTTAAGGATTTTTTTATCTGTATTAATGAGGGATATTGGTTTGTAGTTTCTCTTTTTTGTACTGTCTTGGTCTGGTTTTGGCATCAGGCTAATACTGGCTTCACAGAATAAATTGGGGAGTATTTCCTCCTTTTCTATTTTCCAGAAGAGATTATGTAGAATTGGTGTTAATTCTTCTTTGTATGTTTGGTAGAGTTCCCCAATGGAACTGTGTAGCCTGGAGATTTCTTTTGGGAGGGCTTTTTAAATTACAAATCACATTTCTTTAATCACGTAAGGCTATTCAAAAGTCTATTTCATATTGAGTGAGTTGTATTCATGCTTTTTGAAGATTAGTCCCATTTCATCTAAGTTGTCAAATTTATGTGTGTAGAGTTGCTTGTAGATTCCTTTTTTTTTTTAAATTTTTTTAAAGACTTTATTTGAGAGAGTGAGCGAGCGAGAGAGAGAGAATACATGAGCAGGGGCAGAGGGAGAGGAAGAGGGAGAAGCGGGCTCCCCACTGAGCAGGGAGCCTGACGTGGGGCTCGATCCCAGGACCCTGGGATCATGACCTGAGCCGAAGGTAGGTGCTTAACTGACTGAGCCACCCAGGTGCCTCCCCCCCTTTTTTTTTAATGTCTGCAGGGTCTATAATGATATCCCCTTCTTCATTGCTTAATATTGGTATTTTGTGTCTTCTTTCTTCATTTTTTCTTTATCAATCTTATATTTGTCCATTTTATTGATCTTTTCAAAGAACCAGCTCTTTTCATGTTTCTCTCTATTGTTTTTCCTTTTTCACTTTTATTGATGACTGCTCTTTACTCTATCCTTCCTCCTGTAATTTTGATTTTATTTTGCTATCTTTTCCTGGATGCTTGAGATGGGAGCTTAGATTTTCCTTCTTTTGTAATGTATGTATTTGTGATATAAATATCTCTCTCAGTATTGCTTTAGCTGTGTCCTACAAACTTTGATATGTTGTATTTTTATTTTCCTTCATTTTTAAAACTTCCTTTGAGATTTCTTCTTTGACCCATGGATTATTTGGCAGTGTGAAGGCCAGCACTATGGAGTTATTCCCAGTGCCAGTGGCTTTCCTCATTGCAGGAGGCAGGACACAGAGCAGGAAGTGACTGCTGGTCACTCTTCCCTGCATGGGAAGCACCAACAGCCATTGGTTCTGGAACCTTCCAGAAAGAAGAGGACCCACACATATTTTCTCCCTCCACCCCCATATACAATTTTCTTCTAAAGGAATGTCAAGGGATCAGGCAGGAATCTAATAAAGGTCTCTGAAAACAATGTCTCTCCATTTGAAAAGTAAACTATGTCTTTAAATGCATTAACTCCATGGAGAAATAAATGTAATAAATCAAATTTAATCCCTGCCCCCCCCCCCAAAAGTGTGTTGTTTAGTTTTCAAGTGTGTGAAGATTTTCCTATTATCGTTGTTTTTGATTTATAGTTTAATCCCATTGTGGTAGGCAAATACACTCTGTATACAGTTTCAATTCTTCTCATTCTTTTGCTGAGATTTAAGGCCTACATTTGAAGAGAATGTGTATTCTGTTATTGTTGAGTGGAGTATTCTATAAATGTTGATTGGATTTTGTTGGTTGATGGTGATATTGAGTTCTATATTCTTGCTGATTTCCTACCAATTGTTCTATCAGTTACTGAGGGAAAGTTGTTGAAGTCTCCAACTGTAATTGTGACTTTGTCTATTTCTCCTTTCAGTTCTTCAGTTTTTGCTTCACATATTTTAGAGCTCTGTTGTTTGATGCATATAGATTTAGGATTGCTATGTCTTCACAGTGGATTGACCCTTTTATCATTATATAATGTTCCTCGGTCTCTGGCAATTTCCTTTATTCTGAAGTCTACTCTGTCTGATGTAATAGCCACTTCTGCTTTCCTTTTATTAGTGTTTACATGGTATATCTTTTTCCATTCTTGTACTTTCAACCTGCCTATATCATTATATTGGACATTAGCTTCTTGTAGATAGCATATAATTGGGCCATTTTTTTAGTCCATTCCGTCAAGCTCTGTTTTTTAATTGATACTTAAATCATTTACATTTAATGTAGCTATTGATATGTTAGCATTTAAGATTGCTATTTTATTTTTTGTTTATTCTTTTTTGTCTCTGTTTTTCATTTTCTCTGTTTTCTTTTTCCTGCTTTCCTTTGGGTCACTTGAACATATTTTAGAAATCCATTTTGATGTTTTTTTTTGAGTGATGTATTTTATGTGTTCTGAGTACATAGCTTTTTCCATAGCTATTTTAGTAGTTTCTTCATCTCTCAACCTCTCTCTCAGTAAATATATAGAGCTCATCATAGTCCACTGAGATCATCCTTTTACTAGTTTGAATGAAGTATAAAAAACTTCCCTTTATGTCCTTTCTGTTTATAGTTGTCTTAAATATTTCCTCTACATATATTTAGAACCACATCAGTTGCTTCAACTAGCAAACATAATTCAGAAAACCTAAAAGGAGAAGGAAAGCTATGATGTTTACCAATATTTTTGCTTACTATGCTCTTTTCTGATGTTCCAAGATTCCTTCTTTATCCTTTCCTTTCTGTTTAGAGACTTCTTTTAGTCATTCTTTTAAGATAGTTCTGTTAGTGACAAATTCTTAGTTTTCCTTCATCCTGAGAATGCCTTGATTTCCCCTTCATTCCTGAAGGGTATTTTCACTGGGTGTGGGACACTGTGTTGACAATTATTTCCTTTCTGTAGTTGAAAATATTGTGCCATGTCCCTTTGGTCTCCAGGTTTCTGATGAAAAATCCACTGCTGTTCTAATTGCTTTTCTGCGGTAGGTAAGGTGTTGATTTTTTCTTGCTGCTTTCAAGACTTGTCTTTAGTTTTCAAGAATTTATGATGTGTTTTGATGTGAATTTCTTTGGGTGTATCCTGTTTGGAGTTTTCTCAGCTTCTTAAATCTGTAGGCTTATGTCTCTTTCAAGTTTGGGAAATTTTCAGCCATTATTTCCTTTTCCATCCATACCCTCTCTCTCCTTTCCTGGCCTCCATGACACAAATGTGAGATCTTTTGTTTTAGCCTCACAGGTCCTTGGGACTCTGTGTTTTTCAGTTTATTTTATATCTGTTGTTCAGATAAGTAATTTTAATTCTATTATCCAGTTAACTAATTCTTTCCTCTATATTCTGCATTGAGCATATCTATTCAGCTTTTTATCTCAATTATTGTCTTTCTGTAGTTCTAACATTGCCACTTAGTTCTTTTTTATATTTTCTATCTTTTGCGAAGTCTTTCTATTTTTTCATTTGTTTCAAGCATGTGTGTAATTATTTGTTGAAGCATTTTTATCATGGCTTTTAAAAAATACTTATCAGGGGCACCTGGGTAGCTCAGATGGTTAAGTGTCTGCCTTCGGCTCAGGTCATGGTCCCAGAGTCCTGGGATCAAGTCCTGCAATGGGCTCCCTGCTCCTTGGGAGCCTGCTTCTCCCTCTGCCTCTCTATCTCTCATCTCTGTTTCTCATGAATAAATAAATAAAATCTTTAAAAAAAAGAAATAAAAATAAAGAATAAAAAAAATAAAAATACTTATCAGATCTGTTATCTTTGGTCTTGTCTTTTTTCATTCATTTGAGATCTTCCTAGCCATCAACAGAGGATTTGGCTGACTTGCCTCACATTCTTTCCCCTTTTTGGAAATATTTTCAAAAATAAAATTAAGAACATTTGAGATCTGCTTAGTTCTTGGTATGCTGAGTGGGTTTCTATTGAAACTGGAAGGTTTATGTCATGTTATGAGACTCTGGATCTTATTTAAACCTTCTGTTGTAGCTGGTTTCCTCTGATACCTCTGTGGAGATAGATGTCTAGTTTCCCATTCACCCTTCATCGACACCCAAGTAGGGGCTTCTTTTTGTTGCTGGCAGGGGGGTGGGGTGGGAATCTGTTTCTCTATGTATTCTCCACTGATACCACTGGAGTGGACAGGCTCTCAATTTGACCTTCCCTGACAACTGGTGCAGTGTTACAGCCTACTGAGGGTGGACATCAAGCTCCCATTCAGCCTTTGCTGGCCTTAGTGGGGACAGGGCCAGAGTTTTCTCTGTGGTGTTTGGCTGTAACAAAGCAGTTGTCTAAATGTTTTCTTCTTGCTGAGCTTCTCTTTTCCTAGTGCTTTAGCTAGAGAGAGCAGGTCTCTGTTGGGGCTATTTTTGTTTGTTATTGGTGTTTCTGGGTTGCTGGACTCTTCAGCTCCATGTCTGGGATAATGAGGCAGGAGGAAACCAAGGAACTCAGCACCGTATCATTGCTCAACTCCCAAGATCCCTACCAGTCTGTCTTTTCTCTCCACAGGTCTCCTTATGTTTGCTTTGTACATAGCATCCAGGGTTTTTAGCTGTACTTACCAGGAAGAATAGGGAAAATCATATTTACTCCATCATCCAAAAGTGAAAATGCATCAATTTTTTTTTTTTCAAATGCTCTCAGGTGAGTCTAATGTACAGGGAAGGCTGAGAACCATCAGGTGGCAGTGACTTGGCTCAAGTAGCACCAACTTCAGGCTGTCTTTGAAAGCACCTTTCATAAAGGTGATTGCTATCCCCATAAAGGGATGTGATACTGTTCCTTTGACTCCCTGCTCAGCCCGGCTCCAGGGGAAGCAGGGTCGCCCAACTAAGGGTAGCCCATACTCAAGATTTCAGTGACTGCTGACAGTGGTCTTGAGGGGATTACTCTAACAGCCAGTGTGGCAGCTATTTTCCCAGGAGGAGAGGGGCTATTATTAGGGTTAGTGTACTTATGCTTCTCATGTGGCTGGCAAAGTCCTGGGTGTAGTTCACCTCAAGCTACGCATTTATCTTGTGTGGTTTTCTGCATCTGCGTTTTATTTTACAATTAAAAAAAAGGTTTTAAAAATAATTTTTAATGGTGTTGAGCTTCTGTTACCTGCCATTCACAGTGTCTGACATGGCCCTTCGTCTCTGCAGGTCTCAGCCCCACAGAGCTGCCATTTGACTGTCTCGAGAAGACGAGCCGAATGCTCAGCTCCACGTACAACTCCGAGAAGGCCGTTGTGAAAACATGGCGCCACCTTGCCGAGAGCTTTGGACTGAAGAGGGATGAGATTGGGGGCATGACAGATGGCATGCAGCTCTTCGACCGCATCAGCACGGCAGGCTATAGCATCCCAGAGCTGCTCACAAAACTGGTGCAGATCGAGCGGCTAGATGCCGTGGAGTCCTTGTGTGCAGACATTCTGGAGTGGGCCGGGCTTGTGCCCCTTGCCTCCCAGCCACCCATGACAGCCTGAGGAGGCTGCCTGTGGGCTGTCCTCCCTGGGAGGCACCAAGGATCTAACGAGGGCTCTGGAGCTGTGAGTGCTGCCAACAGACTGCCAAGAATCGAGGCTTTTTCTCCTGTCACCAGGCTTTGCCTTAGGTTGTTCCCAGGAACAAGAGGAAATGAGGCCTGACTTCCAATCTAATCAAAGATAAAAGATTAAAGCTGGGATACTCCCAGCTCCCCACCTGTACCTCATCAGGCAGGATGAATATTTATTCATGAACTCATTCAAGGGATGTTGTTGGGTGCTCAGATGAACCAAACAAGGTGAGGATGACAGAGGTGAAGAATCTGGTCCCTGTCTTTAAGGAGTTTACAACCTAGGGAGAGAGAGAAGATGTGTTTACAAACCACCTTGCTAGAGGACATCAAAGAGTCTGGGTGAGGGGATGGTAAGACAACGTAATAGAAGTTCTGAGGGGGGAGATGGCTCCCCATGGGTGATGAAGGAGGGCAGCCCCATGAAGAAAGCAACTTGAAAGCCTGGTGACATGGCTACAAAAGGCAGACGTCCCACTCCATGTAGTGTCAGGGCCAGTACTTGTCTATGGATATCCTGGGTGGCTTCATTGGGATACCTTTGCCTGTTCTTGAAGCCATCTGTACTCCTACAGCCCTTTCAGTCACTAATGGAAGAGTTAACTCTGTGGCCTGCCTTCTGTCCTGACATAGAAGGTGTGTGTTTGTCCAGTTAAGTAGACCTGTGTCTAGTCAGTGGCCGGTTTCACCTACTGCATGAATTCCAGGCCTGCCACCTGGTGGTTTTGTATTACACATGAATTGCTTTCCACTCTCATCCTTAGTCAGGTTTGACCCTTTTGTAGGCAGCAATGCTCAAGAACACAATCCATTTAAATGATGGGTCAGCCTGTTTTTGCTTCAAACAGAAATGAGTGGTCCGCTCTATGTATAAAGAGAAATGGTGACTTCCTAAGAGTTCAGCCATGCATAACTGTAGATTTTGAGCATCCGAGACTTGTGGATGAGCCTTGTGGCATGGGAGCTTCTGAACCAGTAAAGGAACGTAGGGTTTCACAGCACAGGGAGGGCCTGGGCTTAGAATCCAGGGACCTGGTTCTAGTTGTGCCAACGTGGGCCATTTTCTTCTCCCTCCCAGGCTTTAGTTTCTCTTCTGCAAAGGAGAGGTTAGCCTGTGGCTCTGTAATCAGGGTAAGCACAGTTCAGGTGGGCAATAGGAAAGTAGGGCTGCAGGAAATGCCAGGCCTTTGAGGTACACATCCAGATGAACACTGTGAGTCATCAAGTTAAATGAGACATGCTTTTAAGCAGAAAAACTCAGAGTAACTGTAGTTGTTTGACACACGTTTAGAGATAAAGTAATACACTGGCATTGTTCTTGGCAAATCCTCTTACTACACCTGCAGTTGCCAAGAGCGTGGGAGCCAGGGTAGTGATCATACCAGGGGGTTAATTTAGAGTTCACTGCTGAGCTTCCTAATGACAGATCTGACTATGGGTTATTACTAAATTAAAACCAGTCTCTGACTTACAAAGCTATGTTTTTAAAATTACAAGTCACATGACAGAGCAAATGCTTTGGGGGGAGGAAATCAGTCATATGTTTAGAGCCAACAAGCATTTTCCCACCAATGAATGTAGAACATACTGTGATAGGATCATAATTAGGTCCTGAATATTTAATATCATCATTTGCTGTGTCTGTTTGCTGCTGTTTTTCAGAACCTATTTGGTATATCCTGCAAGCTAAATACTCCATGGCAAAATTTAATTCTCCTTTTAATTCCTCTTTGAAATCCTATGGTGCCCCTTTCTCCTGTTTTGTGATAATGATGATGAGAGTCTCTCCCTGAATTGGCTGCAAATGTCACATCTGATGAGCATGCCATTCCAGGGAGACAGCCTGCAGTTTCTCAAGAACAACATTTTCAATGAAGGAGCAGGGGTGGCTGTTCCCAGGCCCGGAGCTTTGCCTCACTTCATGGGGTCGGAGGTCCAGCCAGCATCACAACCATGTTTCAGTGACCCTCAACTCTGAACTTTTAGGGAGCTAGTCCTTATGGAGCTAAACATTCTTTTGTCATTTACTTATTTGGAAACAAATCCAAGAACAGTTTATTTTGATGGACTTTAGCCTACATTATGGAATTCAGATCAATGAGACCATAATGATTATCACTGACCCTCTGGGATTTCTACCCTGCCATTTTGTACGGAGTTTGCTATACTTAAAAACATTTAGGGAGCACCCGAAGCTAAGAGCTATGGGCCCTAGCCAGTGAAGTCTTAAATGTCAATAGTTTTGTCTAATTTTGTATATATAACTTATTATATTTTACAATTTCAATAAACTAATAAAAAGATCTACAGACTGCTCCAATGTGAGTTCTTTCTGGGGGTGGAGGGAGGGAGGAGGTGGGTGAGTGGAGAAGCCTCTGATTACTCTGTGCCCATGTAGACTGCCGTGAGACTGCAAGATTGTGACCAGCCTAAATGAATTGCCTACATTTTTATGGCCTGGGCCATGTGCTTGACAGAAGCAAACATTACACTGAGATTGTATTAAAAAACACCTGGAGCCTTGCTTTCCAAGTTGCCGTCACTATATCACTTAGCTACTGCTGTGTAATCCCAAAATACCCAAAATTCAGTGGCTTAAAGCAACAATAAATATATTATTACAGTTCAGAGGTCAGTAAGGATCTCAGCTGACCTGAGTTGGGCTCAGTTGGATATGGCTCATCTGGGGCCTCTGTCTGTTAGGATACTCTCACTGGGGTTGCTCTGTTCCATTGTCCCCCATCCTTGGCCTCAGACCATCATCTAGGCTAGGCATGCCTCCAACATGGCAATGACAGAGGAGCAATAATGAGCAGACACACAAAGTTTCGTCAGGCCTACACCCAGAACTGGCACATCATCACTTCTAGCTCATTCTTTTGGCCAAAGCAAATCATATGGCCAACCCAGAATCAAAGGTAGGAAAATAGACCCCACCCTAACTCTATGAAGAACAAAGTCAAATCACAAAAGGTAAAATATTAGGGCAGACAATGCAAATGTCCACAGGTATGTTTGTTTCCTATGGCTGCAGTAACAAATCACCACAAACCTAGTGGTTTAAAGCAACAGAATTTATGGTCTTACAGTTCTGGAGGTCAGAAGGCCTAAAGTCAAAGTTTGAACGGAGTTGTGTTCCTTATGGAGATTATAGAAGAAAATCTGTTTTCTTGCCTGTTCTAACTTCTAGCATCTGTCCGTATTCCTTGGCTCATGGATCCCTTCCATCTTCCAGGCCAGCAATCCTGTGTCTCCAACCTCTGCTTCCCTTGTCCATGTCCTTCCCTGACACCCTCCTGCTTCCCTCTCTTTTCCCTTGTGATCACATGGGGCCCACCCAGGTAATCCAGAATCATCTCTCCATCTCAAGATCCTTAATCACCTCCGCAAAGTCCTTTTGCCATGTAAGGTCACATAGTCACAAATTGTAAAGGTTAGAGGGTAAATGTTTTTGAGGAGCCATTGGTCTGCCCACCACAATAAGTATGTAAGTGACCGTGCACTATGACAATGTAACATCCTCAGAGGAAGTGTTCTGTCAAAGCATACTTTCAGAGGGGGCTGTTTGGTGGTGTGAATACATGTAAACTAAGCAGTGACTGCCTTCCTGCTGGGAACTATGAAGAAAGGATGGACAGCTGGGCTGCAGGTGCTCACCAGCCAGGACTTCAGTGGACCACCTGCCCCCCAACCCTGACTGGGACACACGAGTTTTGCTCTCCTCCACCTCCAGTCTCAATGGTCCAGGGGGATGTGGCAGAGTCTCATGAGAACCCAGTTAGGATTAGAGGGTATCTCTTTATTCAGGGCTCTGCTTACACTTTTCTTCCCCAAATATTGCTAGTGAATTGTTCACTTTGGCAACAAGATGACTTTTAGAAGCTTAAGTGAGTTGTTGGCTTTGTGTGGAACATTTGCTGCTCCACTCAATTCATTTGGGGCCCTTCACAGACATCTTGCATTTTTAGTAAAAAGCTAAAATCCTGGTACTCCTTCCTATGTGTTGGAATGCTTTATGGACCAGGAAAATCTGGAAACAGCACAAACACTGTTTGCATTAAAAAAACATTTTTGAGGGTCAGCTACACATTCTGCTGCAAAGAGACCTCATGAGAAGTTCAAGTTTTGTAGGTATTTCATTTTTTAAAAACTTGTAGAGATATAACCAGAGGGTGAAAATTGAGAGAAGGCTTAAAACCATTTTTCTGAGAATAACCTGAGCCTGGCTTGTTACTCAAACTAAAAGTTACATAGTAACTCCAATGAAACAGATTATTCATGTTCTGTTCTTCCTTGTTTTCTTAATGCTTATCAGCATCACTCATACAGGGTAACAACTTCACTGAGGGTAAAATGTTCCTATTCGCTCATAATCACCTGTGTGGGACTCTTTTAAAGGCAGTTTTGAGTCCTTTCTCTATGCTTCAGTTTTCTCATCTGTAAATAGGGATTTACAGTATTATGCTGTTTTTAGAATTGTGGGAATCACATAATAAAGTACTCCATCTGGCACATGAAAATGTTCAGTAAGTGTTAGCTATCATTACATTGTTATTTAATCTTGAAGGGCACAGAAACTAGTAAACTCACTGCAAAGAACTTTCCAAATGGAATTCACGTACGAAAGATGATCATGATTACAAAATGATTAGTACAAGGGAAAATGTCAGTGCAGGAGAGAAGAAGCAGTCAGTGTAACCAGAGAAGATACTGGCACACAGATTTCTGCTATCTGTGGTGGTGATGTGAAGGGACCCCCAAGAGCAAGCACCAGTGACCCCACACCTGGAGGAGGACTATGTCTCCAGGCCCTGGAGCCCCTCCACCTTGATTAATAGCATGTGACAGGAAGAGGGGTGGAAGGGGCCTCTTCTAATTCAGAAGTTGGATTTTTTTTTTAATTTCCCTTCAATTTATTTAAACTAAAAAAACAAAGAGACAAAAACAGTTGATTCACCCATTCCTCCCACCCCCACTCCCACCCTCAACTCTTGGAGTTGGGTTGGGGTTTTTTTAGATTACACATAAAAAATGAGATCATACAGTACACTTGTACAATGGTTTGGCTATTCAAGGTCTTTTGTGGTTTCATACAAAGTTTAGACTTTTTGTTCTATTTCTCTGAAAAATACCATTGTAATACTGATAGGGATTGCATTGAATCTGTAGATTGCTTAAGGTAGTATAGACATTTTAATAATATTAATTAATAATATTAATTCTTCTAATCTCTGAGAATATCTTTACATTTATTTGTGTCTTCTTCAATCTCTTTCATTAATGTCTTGTATTTTTCAATATGCAAGTCTTTCACTTCCTTTGTTAAATTTATTCCTGGGTATTCAACCTATATTAACTATATGAAAAACCCACAGCTAATATCATCCTAATGGGGAAAAACTAAGAGCTTTTCCACTACAGTCAGGAACAAGACAGGGACGTCCACTCTCACCACTGTTATTTTACATAGTACTGGAAGTCCTAGCCACAGCAATTGGACTACAAAAAGAAATGAAATGCATCCAAATCTGCAAGGAAGAAGTCAAACTTTCACTATTTGCAGATGACATGATACTCCATATAGAAAACATGAAGGACTCCACCAAAAAGCTGCTAGAACTGATACACAAAATCAGTAAAGGCCCAGGATACAGGGGCGCCTGGCTGGCTCAGTTAGACTCTTGATCTCAGGGTCATGAGTTTGAGCCCCACACTGGGTGTAGAGATTACTTAAATAAATAACAATCTCTTAAAAAGTTGCTGGATACAAGATCAACATACAGAAGTCTGTTGCATTTCTATACACCAATAATGAAGCAACAGAAAGAGAAATCAAGGAATCAATCCCCTTTACAATTGCATCAAAAACCATAAGATACCTAGGAATAACAAAAGAGGTAAAAGATCTGTACTCTGAAAACTATAGAATGCTTATGAAAGAAACTGAAGATGACAAAAAAAAAAAATTCTATGCTCATGCTTTGGAAGAATAAATATTGTTAAAATATCTATACTACCCAAAGCAATCTACATATTTAATGCAATCTCTATCAAAATACCACCAGCATTCTTCACAGAACTAGAACAAACAATCCTAAAATTTGTATGGAACCACAAAAGACCCCAAACAGCCAAAGCAATCTTGAAAAAGCAAAGCAAAACTGGGAGGCACCTGGGTGACATAGTCAGTTGAGTGTCTGACTCTCAGTTTTGGCTTGGGTCATGATCTTGGGATTGTTAGATCAAGCCCCATGTTGGGCTACTTGCTCAGCACAGAATCTGCTTGGGATTCTCTCTCCATCTCCTTCTTCCCCTCCCCTCCCCTTTCTCTCTCCCTCTCCCTAAAATAAAGAAATAAATCTAAAAAAAAAGAAAGAAAGAAAGAAAGAAAGGAAGGAAGGAAGGAAGGAAGGAAGGAAGGAAGAAAGGCTGAAGCATCACAATTCTGGACTTCAAGTTATATTACAAAGCTATAGTAACCAAAACAGTATGGTACTGGCACAAAAATAGACATGTATCAATAGAACAGAACAGAAAACCCAGAAATGAACCCACAACTATATGGTCAATTGATCTTCAACAAAGCAGGAAAGAATTTCCAATGGGAAAAAGATAGTCTCTTCAACAAACGGTGTTGGGAAAACTGGACAGCAACATGCGGAAGAATGAAACTGGACCACTTTCTTACACTATACACAGAAATAAAATCAAAATGGATGAAAGACCTAAATGTGAGACAGGAAGCCATTAAAATTCTAGAGAACACAGGCAGTAACTTATTTGACATTGGCTGTAGCAACTTCTTTCTAGATATGTCTCCTGAGGCAAGGGAAACAAAAGTAAACATAAACTATTGGGACTATATCAAAATAAAAAGCTTCTGCACAGTGAAGGAAACAATCAACAAAACTAAAAGGCAACCTTCAGAATGGAAGAATATATTTGCAAATGACCTATCAGATAAAGGGCTAGTATCCAAAATCTATAAAGAACTTATCAAACTCAACACCCAGAAAAATGTAATCCAATTAAAAATGGGCAGAAGACATGAATAGACATTTTCCCAAAGAAGATACACAGATGGCTAACAGACACATGAAAAGATGCTCAACATTATTCATCATCAGGGAAATACCAATCAAAACCATGATGAGATACCTCACACCTATCAGAATGGCTAAAATCAACAACACAAGAAACAACAGGTGTTGGCAAGGATATGGAGAAAGGGTACCCTCTTACACTGTTGGTGGAATGCAAACTGGTACAGCCACTCTGGAAAACAGTATGGAGGTTCCTCAAAAAGTTAAAAATAGAGCTACCCTACAACCCAGCAATTGCACTACTAGGTATTTATCCAAAAAATACAAATACTAATTTGAAGGGATACATGCACCTTGATGTTTATAGCAGCCTTATCTACAATAGCCAAATAATGGAAAGAATCCAAATGTCCATCAACTGATGAATAGGTAAGGAAGATGTGGTATATATATACAATGGAATACTACTCAACCATCAAAAAAATGAAACCTTGCCATTTGCAATTATGTGGATGGAACTAGAGAGTATTATGCTAAGCAAAATCAGTCAGTCAGAGAAAGACAAATACCATATGATTTCACTCATATGAGGAATTTAAGAAAAAAAAGAGCAAATGGGGAAAAGAAGAGAGAGAGAAGCAAACCAAGAAACAGACTCTTGACTATAGAGAACAAACTGATGGTTACCATAGGGGAGGGGGGTAGGGAGATGGGTTAAATAGATGAGAATTAAGGAGTGCACTTGTGATGAACACCGGGTGTTGTATGGAAGTGTTGAATCACTATATTGTATACCTGAAACTAATGTTACACTATATGTTAACTAACAGGAATTTAAATAAAAACTTTAAAAAAGTTTATTCCTAGGTATTTTATTCTTTTTGGTATAATTGTAAAAGAGATTATTTTCTTAATTTCTCTTTCTGCTACTTCATTATTAGTGTAAAGGAATGCAATAGATTTTTGTGTATTGATTTTTGTATCCTACAACTTCACTGAATTTATTAGTTCTAACAGTTTTTTAATGGAGTCTTAAGGGTTTTCTATATACAGTATCATGTCATCTGCAAATAGTGACAGTTTTGTTTCTTTTCCAGTTTGGATGCCCTTTATTTATTTTTTATCAAATTTCTCTGGCTAGGACTTCCAATACTATGCTGAATAAAAGTAGTAAGAATGGACATCTTTGTCTTGTTTCTGATTTTAGAGGAAAAACTTTCAGCTTTTCACTATTGAGTATGAGGTTAGCTGTGGCCTGTCATTTATGGCCTTTATTATGTTGAGGTATGTTCCTGCCTATACCCACTTGCTATCATAAATGGATGCTGAATTTTGTCAACTGGTTTTTCTATATCTGTTGAGATGATCATATGATTTTTATCCTTAATTGTGTCAATGTGGTATATTACATTGACTGATATGCTGATGTTGAACCATCCTTATATCCCTGGAATAAATCCCACTTGATCATGGTGTAAGATCCTTTTACTGTATTGTTAAAATTCAGTTTGCTAATATTTTGTTGAAGATTTTTTCATCTATGCTCATTAGGGATATTGACCTATAATTTTGTTTGTAGTATCCTTGTCTGGTCTTGGTATTAGGGTTGGCCTAATGCTGGCCTCATAAAATGTGTTTGGAAGAGTTTCCCCCTCTTGCATTTTTTTTGAAGAGTTTGAAAATGAGTGGTATTAATTCTTTTTTGAATGCATTCTAGAATTTACCACTGATGCTATCTGGTCCTGAATTTTACTTGTTGTGCAGTTTTGTTTTTTTTTTAAGATTTTATTTATTTATTTGACAGAGAGAGAGACAGCGAGAGAGGGAACACAAGCAGGGGGAGTGGGAGAGGGAGAAGCAGGCTTCCCGCTGAGGAGGGAGTCTGATGTGGGGCTCGATTGCAGAACCCTGGGATCATGACCTGAGCCGAAGGCAGACGCTTAATGGCTGAGCCACCCAGGCACCCTACTGAGCAATTTTTGACTACTGATCAATCTCCTTTCTAGTTCAGATTTTCTATTTCATTATGATTCATTTTTGGTAGGCTATATGTTTCTAGGAATTTTTCCACTTCTAGGTTGTGCAACTTGTTGGCATGTAATTGTTCATAGAAGTCTCTTAGGAGTCTTTGTATTTCTATGGTATCAGTTGTAGCATCTCTTTCATTTCTGATTATATTTATTTGAGTGCTCTCTCTTTTTTTCTTGGTGAGTGTAGCTAAAGGTTTGTTACCTTTGTTTACCTTTTCAAAGAATCAGCTCTTAGGTTCATCTGAAGGATTCAAGATGGTGACATAGAAGATCCTGAATTCATGTCCTCCCACAGACACACTGGGTCTAAAGCTACATATGGAACAATTTCCTCTCAAAATATCTAAAGTGGTTTAGTGGTGACTACACATTGGGCAAATGAGAAGAAAACCACATCAAAGCAGGTAGAGGAGCCTGGGATAAAATTTCACCATAAACCAGACCCTGGCACAGCAACCCACAACTGGGCGTGTACTCAAAACCCAGAGCTTCTCCCTGAGGCATGAAGAGTTCAAACCTCACATCAGTCACTCCAACTTTTAAGACATACACTTGAGAGACAAGCCCACAAAACGTCTAATTCTGAAAGCCAATAGAGCTCACATCCTGAGACCCACAAGAAGGTAGTGATCTGAGAAACAGCTCTTAAAGGGCCCATGCACTCAGATGCACCCACTCCAGGGCCTCGCTGAGGCACACAATTGTGTCCAGACTTAAAGTGAAGGGGGCTCATCTGCTTATACTAAAACCTCGGCTGGAGGGGCAGACATCTGATTTAACACACACACACAGGAGCCTGCTAGAACACACTCCAGGCACGGAATTGGCAGGCAGCATCTTCACACTTTCCCTTTGCCATACTCCAAAGCACTGGTATCTTCCAGAAGGGAGCCTTTATGTATGTCTGCTGCTCCAATTGTTGCAGCTTCACCTAAAAGATGCCTCTTGATGGGGGGCTTATGCTTGTGGTCCCTCAGGACTGTATATATTTTCATACTTTTAAGAGCTTCTACCTGGATATCTGGTTTCCAGTCAGCCTGAATCTAGGTGCTGAGATTCTCCACTTCGGGATACGACAGGTCTTGGTACATCCTCATCTACTGGGAGCTATTAAAAACATAATAGGTTGCTTGACAAGCACAAAGTTTTGAGAGATGACTAAGACCTGGAGTAGTGTTGAATTACAAATTTCATCTCTTACAGGAGGCCACTCCTTCAAGATTGGGAGAGGTGGTGGTTTCATAGAAACCAACACAGAGAATCAAACAAAATGAAAAAATAGAGGGATATGTTCTAACTGAAAGAACTAGATAAAACTTCAGAAAAAAACTTAATGAAATGAAGATAACTTGCCTGATAATGAGTTCAAAGTTAATGTCATAAATATGTCCACCAGACTGGGAAGAAGAATAGATGAATATAGTGAGGATTCAACAAAGGGATGGAAACTATAAGAAATATGAAATAGAAGTCACAGAACTGAAGAATACAATAATTAAACTGAAAATTACACTGAAGGGGTTCAACAACAGCTTAGATGAAGCAGAAGAAAGGATCAGTCAACTATAAGCAAGGCAGTGGAACTCACCCAATCAGAGCAGCAAAAAGAAAAAATATGAAAAAATGTGAAAATAGCTTAAGGGATTTATAGGATAACATCAAACAGATGAACATTCATATTATAGGGGTTCTAGCAGGAGAAGACAGAGAAAAGGGGGGCAGAAATCTTATTTGAAGAAATAATGGCTTAAAACTCCCTAACCTGGGGAAAGAAACACACATCCAGATCCAAGAATCCCAGAGAGTTTCAAATAAGAGGAACTCAAAAAAACTCACGTCAAGACACATTATAATTAAAATGTCAAAGTTAAGGACAAGGAGAGAATATCAAAAGAATAAACAAGAGTAAAACAACTTGTTACATACAGGAGAACCCCATAAGACTATGGCAGATTTTTTAGCAGAAACTTTGCAGGCCAGAGAGAGTGGCATGATATATTCAAACTGCTGAAAGAGAAAACTTCCAACCAAGAATACTCTACCCAGCCAAGTTATCATTCAGAATTGAAGGAGAGATAAAGAGTTTTCCAGACAAGCAAAAGCTAAAGAAGTTCATCACCATTAAATTGATCTTTTAAGAAATGTTAAAGGGACTTCTTCAAGCTGAAAGGAGAAAGGGTGCTAATTATTAGCAAGAACATTTATGAATGAATAAGTCTCACAGGAAAAGTAAATATATAGTAAAGGTAGTGACTTAATTACTTATGAAGCTAAGATGGGGGCTCCTGTGTGGCTCAGTTGGTTGAGAGCTCAGACTCTTGATTTCAGCTCAGGTTATGGTCTCAGGAGCACGAGATCGAGCCCCACATCAGGCTTGAGATACTCTCTCCCTCTGGCCCTCCTTATCCACTCATACACACTCTCTCTCTCTCTAAAAAATAAATAAATAAATAAATAATTTAAAAAATAAAGCTAGGATGAAGATTCAAAGACAAAGTAGTAAAAATAACTATGATTACAATAATTAGTTAAGAGATACACAAGATAAAAAGATGTACAATGTCATATCAAATACACAAAATGAGGGAGGGGAGACTAAAAATGTTTAGCTTTAGAATGGAATCAAACTTAAGTTGTTATCAACCTAAAATAGACTGTTACAGATATAAGTTGTTATATATAAGCCTCATAGTAACCACGAAGCAAAAATCTAAATACACAAAAGATACCACTAAAGAGAGTCATGAAATCACAAATGAAGAGAGCAAGAGAAGAAGAAAGGAACAGAGAGGAACTACAAAAACAGCTAGAAAAACAATTAACAAAATGGCAATAAGCACATACCTATCGATAATTACTTTAAATATAAATGTAAATGGACCAATTCTCCAATCAAAAGACACAGATGGCTGAGTTGATTAAAAAAACAAACCCATCTATATGCTGCCTACAGGAGACACACTTTGGACACACATGGACTGAAAGTGAAGGGTTAAAGAAAGATACTCCATGCAAATGGAAACCAAAAGAAAGCTGGGGTAGCTATATTTCTATTAGACAAAAATAGATGTTAAAACAAAGACTGTATTGGGGGCTCCTGGGTGGCTCAGTCAGTTAAGTGTCTGACTTCAGCTCAGGTCTTGATCCCAAGGTCCTGGGATCAAGCCCCTTGGGCTCCATGCTCAGTGGGGAGTCTGCTTGAGATTCTCTCTCTCCCTCTGTCCCTTCTCTCACTTGTGTTCTCTCTAATAAATAAATAAAATCTTAAAAAAAAAAAAGACTGTATTAAGAGACAAAGAAGTGATCAATCTAACAAGAGGATATAACATTTGTAAATATCTATGCCCCAATGGAGCACCTAAGTACATAAAGCAAATATTAACAGATGTAAAGGAAGAAACAGACAGTAGTATAATAATAGGAGACCTTAACAGTCCACCTATATCAATGAATGGATCATCCAGGCAGAAAATCAATAAGGACACATCAGCCTTAAATGACACAGACCATATGGACTTAACAGATATATATAGAATATTCCACCCAAAAGCAACAGAACACATATTTTCCTCAAGTGCATATGGAACATTTTTGAGATAGATCATGTTAGGCCACAAAACGAGTTTTAATAAATTTAAGAGCACTGAAATCATATCAAGCATCTTTTCTGACCACCATGGTATAAAACTTACACAGAGAAAACTGGAAAATTCACAAATATGTGGAGATTAAACAACATGCTACTGAATAACCAGTGAATCAAAGAATAAATCCAAAGGGAAATCAAAAAACACCTCGAGACAAATGAAAACAGAAATGGAACATACCCAAATCAATGGGATGCAGCAAAATCAGATCTGAAAGGGAAATTCATAGCAGTAAATATCTACTTCAAGAGACAAGAAAAGTCTCAAATAAACAACCTATCTTTACAGCTCAAGAAACTAGAAAAAGAAGAGCCAAGCTGACAGTTGGTGGAAGGAAGGAAATAACAAGACCAGAGGGGAAATAAATGCAATAGAGACTAAAAGACCAAAAAAGATCAGTGAAACTAAGAGCTGGTTCTTGGATTGGTTTTGAAAGCAATCGACCTGAGCAGCAGAGATAACTAATGCGAAGTGATGGTGCTATCTCAGAATAAAGCAAATGTCTTACAATTCATCTGCAATTCAAAGTTTGGTGTATAATACAGATAAAAGACAGTACTTAAAAACTGCAGTACATCAAAACCCGCAAAGATTGCATTACATCTAGAGTTCAAATGAAAGGTGCCTGTAGGCCTTTTATGCCGTGAACCCTTCAGGACTGGTTTAGGAAAATTACCCAAACTCCCTCTTGATGTTAGTTGGAGCGTTTAAAATGTAACCCCTCACAAGTTCTGTGTGGCCTCCGACCCAATTATGAAGAACTGATCTCCAGGAGAATTGACTATGCGTTAAGAATTTCTTTAATGTCATTAACAGCTCGTGTGGTCCTTATTAATGTCAAATAAAGCAGGAAGAAGAACAATTACACAGCCATTTACATGTACACACACACACACACTAGTAAAAAACCCTGTTCTTTACTTGTGACATGAAGGATGATCCACATTCGAACCTGATGGTGCCCAAAGGGGAGAGCACACCCTGAGGGGATGGGCAACGCCGGCTTACCTTCTCCACACTCACCATCTTAAAGTACAGCCATCTAAAGGTTATTTGGGTCTTACTTAGGACATTGGCCAGTGGCCGCTGCTCCCTCTCTTTAATGAAGTGGGAAAGTTCTATCAAAGACCAGAAATGTCGCTTCCACGGGGCTGCACGCCACAGCCAGAGCCGTCCGCGTCTCCATCACAGAGATTACTCTTGGCAGCACCACCGGGGGCTCTGAGCCCCGGAAGCCGAACTGCTGCTCCCTGCGCATGGCTCAACATAGTCCGTCCGGCCTGTTCCGAGCACCGCCGCCGTAGAGCTCCCTCCGCAGTCAGAATTGTGAAGTTCTAGGGAGCTCTTGATCCTTACTGAACATCTTTGTTTTTCTGCATTATTCCAAAGCTCTGACCCTCTCTTTCAGAGTACATGGGTTTAGAGACATGCAGATGTGTAACTGAGCCAAACTAAACGTACTTAATTCTCACTAAGTCTTTCTTTATAAATCCAAGCTCCCACGTATGTAATTAGATTTGTGGCTCAGCTCTGAACCTTCTCCACCAGGGTTGGGTCTTCCAAGTGCCAGGCTCTCCGAAACACGGCTGAGTGCCTGTGCCGCTGTTGTTGGCAGGCACTTAATACACCAAAAAATGGAGACCCATGCCTCCTCTCTTAACGCAGCAATTGGTATGGAGCTGGATCCACAGTAAATATACAATACCGTAGGGTGTGTTTTTTTTTTTTTTTCACTTAATGCTACTTCATTTAACTTTTCCCATGCATGTAGGCAGTTGTTGAATTTATTATGTGATTGTTTGCATAATACTTCCTCAAGTAAACCATCAAGCTTTATGCTCTATTACACTTAGATATATAACATGTTTCTAGGGATTTTTTTTCTATTACAAATTTATGTTGCCAGAAACAATTTTAACATATATTCCTTCTTTGAAGTTATTTACTTAGGCTAAATCTCCAGTCTAGAGGACTGTCTCAGTCTAATGTATTTCATTAATATATTTCAAGGATAAAATGGAGCAGATGGGACATTGTTGTAAGGGAAATGATTATAGATATATTTAAATTACCAGACTGATAATGTAAAAGTTGTACTTAGGAAGTATTAAAACCATTAACTCCAAAATTCCAAGTTGGAAAGTCAAGTGAGATATACTTTTTACAAAATCTATACACATTAAAGAGATAATCTCACAAACCTAATAGGAAAAACAAAAAACACCAAAAAAAACAAACAAACAAAAACCCCAATCTAATTAAAAAATAGGCAGAGGGGGGCACCTGGCTGGCTCAGTCGGTAGAGTGTGCGACTCTTGATCTTGGGTTCGTGAGTTGGATGTAGAGATTACTTTCAGAAAAAATCTAAAACCCGCAAAGAACAACATCCTCAGTAAAAAAATTAAAATTAAAAAAAAATAGAGTATCTGAACAGATATTTTTCCAAAGAAGACACACAGATAGCCAACAGGTACATGAAAAGGTGCCCAACATCACTAATCATCAGGGAAATTCAAATCAAAGCCACCATGAGATATCACCTCACACCTGTTAGAATGGCAGCAACTTAGGTTCCCCCTGTGTTTATGCTCTGCATCAAGTTTAGAGGCCACTACCCAGGCAGGATGTTGGGGACTGGGGGGTGGGCGGCAGTCGCAGTAGCTGTCCTGGAAGCCTGCTAGCTACTTCATTTCATCACCAGGGTGAGTCACCAGCCATCCTAACAGCAAGGCAATCTGGGACGCTGAGTCTTTTAAGTAAACCATTACCCTCAATCAACTCAGAATTCTCTTGGGAAGGCAGAATAGGAGAGTGGGTATGGGCTAATGGTAGCTGTGTTCACTGAATTCCTCTACCCCGAGCTGGCTATTCATCAGAAATCCATCTCCACTTAACCTTTCAGTTTAGAAAACCCGATGGGGAACAGCCTACATCAGACACAAAGTTATCCTCACTCAGAACATTTTCCCCAAGAAAACAGGACAGTTGTCCATACAAAATGCAGTTAGACAACTGTTCAAAATTTTTGATGTGTACAGGTCACCTCTCATTATTCAGTTGGAAAACAAGACACATCTAAATAAAGAAAAACTGCTTGAGGAGCCATAAAGTTTTGTTCTTTATATGAGATTTAAAGCCTACTTGTTGAAAACATATGTAACACTTTAACAGCAATTTCTTAGCAATAATTTTTAAAAATGCCTTTGGTTCCCAAACAATAAAATGTCGAAGCACAACTTCATCTTCAGGAGTCAAGCACTGGTGGAGTGAACAGGGAGAAAGCCTGGAGGCCTGAGCTGCCATCAGATTCCCCAGGAAGGAGACACTGATGAGTAAACTACACCCGCAAAATCATAATCCTGCTTCTCTCGCCTTTAGTCCTCTGCAGAGGTTTTTGTTGGCTGTATTCCAATTAGCTGCTTGGGAAGGAATGTTGGTGTAGCTGTTCTCATTCTACAGACAGGGAAATTCCAGAAGCCTCTGCTGACAGGGAGTGGGGAGGTGCTGAAACACCTGGCCACGGAGCAAAGGTTTTTCAAATGAGGGAGTTTGGCTTGGCAGGCACACCTTCCATTCCTGTGCCTGCACCCAGGGGTGGCATGCCTGGACTCACGGCTGCCTGGCTTTTGAAAGAAAGAAAAAGGCCAAGTGGCCCTCCCCAGCTTGAAGACCTCCACGGCAGCTGAGGCGAGTTCTAGCCGGCCAGGGCCAGGAGATGCCCTCTGGCACACACTCGCCCGGAGGGGACTGGCTAGGACAGCTGCGGCGTGTTTACCTTGCTTCTCAGCCAAGACCATCACCTTGGATGCAACAGGCCTCAACTTTCCAACGTTTTTATTTTGTATAGCTTTACCATAGGGTCCTAAGGAAAGAAGCTTTTTTTTTTTTTTTAAAGATTTTATTTATTTATTTGAGAGAGAGCACATGAGAGGGGGGAGGGTCAGAGGGAGAAGCAGACTCCCTGCCGAGCAGGGAACCCGATGCGGGACTCGATCCAGGGACTCCAGGATCATGACCTGAGCCAAAGGCAGTCGCTTAATCAACTGAGCCACCCAGGCGCCCAGGAAAGAAGCTTTTTAAATACAACAGCACTGCCACCAAAGAAAACAAAAAACAAAACAAAGATCTCCTTTACTCTTGTTCTCTTCCGCAATATTCTTTCCTCTATTTTGCTTTTATCGGGCTCTTCAGAATAGAAACATACTCAGCATCTCAGAGGCTCATTTTCTCTCACAAAAGATGTTCTAATTCAAGTCAGGTTATGTATTAAATGCCCATTGTGTGCCTCGCAGAATTTCATTGCTAGCACACATCATTTATGTTTTCCAAAGTGCCTTTCCACCTGTTATTTTCTTCAACATTCACAGCAAGGGAGGCCAGGCATCATCATCCCTGTTAGGCCCAGGGAACTTAAGTGGCTTGCAACTTCACATGATTTCAGAGTGAAGCTCTGGCTCCTGGCAGAAAGCAGATGCCACACTCAAGGTGGGTGATTGATGAAGGACTCGCTTACAAAGAGAGGAATGGGGTCTAAGGAAACCAGAAGGGGCAGGGGAGGCAGCTGTTACCAGACCCTGGAGCCAGAGCGTGCTGGGCACAGGGGCTGCCAGACAGAGATTCCCTTGGCCTCAGGGACCCTGCAGGAAGGAGGGCAGCGATAAAGGCCCTCCCACCTCCTGACGATGCTCCCTGCTGGCCACACTCAGCAGGAAGCCCACACTGCCCAGCCTCCCAGGCCCAGGGGAGGGGTTAGCAGGGGCCAGGGCCCATCCCAGCCCTGCCACTACTGGCTGTGTGACCTTAGGGAGAGGTTACATTTAACCTCTCTGTATCTTCATCTCTTCATCTATGTGGTAGGGATGGTACAAGGACTGAACTTGGACACTGTGCTCATGATTGGAAAGGTCGTATCTGAAAAGGACTTGGCCCAGTGCCAGGTAAGGGCTCAGTAAACAGTGGATGTTCTGGTGCCTGATCTCCACCTCACCTCAAGGACCCATAATGCAGTCACTGGCACTTCTTCCAGTTTGGCCTCCTCTCAGCTAGGGGCTACAGATTTGCCCCTAGAGCAAATCTAGAGCTTTGAAAAAGTACATGTAGACCTTGTGATACGAACTATTACTTGGGCAAATTTCGTGGATTTAAAGCTATCTCCTAACTTCCTCTACATACATCTAAAGCCTTCATATTTGTGAAATGGAAGGGATGGGTTGAATCCACACTGAAATGAAATACAGGTTAGGGGCGCCTGGGTGGCTCAGTCAGTTGAGCATCCAACTCTTGGTTTCGGCTCAGGTCATGATCTCAGGGTCACGAAATTCTCTCCCTCTGTCCCCTCCCTCTCTGAAAATAAATTAATAAATCTTAAAAAAAATACAGGTAAAAATAAAAAACAGAACTGAGCACAACTGAATTCAGTAATGAGTTCTAGCTTGATAAAGGCTCTTTTTTTTTTTTTTTTAGATTTATTTATTTATTTATTTGAGAGAGAGAGAATGAGAGACAGAGAGCAGGAGAAGGAGGAGGGTCAGAGGGAGAAGCAGACTCCCTGCCGAGCAGGGAGCCCGATGCGGGACTCGATCCCGGGACTCCAGGATCATGACCTGAGCCGAAGGCAGTCGCTTAACCAACTGAGCCACCCAGGCGCCCGATAAAGGCTCTTTCTTAGCCAAGCTCCAACTGCACCACCCTTGAACCCCAACCTCACATCTTTCAGCTCTCCAGGTCTGCGCATGACTTGTCGACTGCAGGGGACTAACATTCCTTTAGATGCTCACCTCTCGGTGCCTGGCCAGGTCAGCTTAGGTGTTCAAGAACTGAGGGAATAAGGAGGTTAGGAAGAGATGGCGAGAGGGGAAAGGAGACCTGAGAAGAGAGGAACGTCATGTGGCATGTGGCATCAGAGGGGTAAGGAGGATGGCATGAGATGGAGGGTGCGAGTGGACAGAGGAGGTTGGAGGAAGAGGTTGGGGGTTTCATCTCTGCTGACACAGCAGATGGGTCCACAATGGGGGGAAGGTTTGAATAGGTAAAGACAAGAGAGAGAAATAAAGCACATGGCTTTGACCAGTAACACCTTTCCAGGAGCTTCTGCTTCTGAAGAATTCCCAACCCTGACAACCCTTCGCTGGCACAGGAAAGGATCTGAGATCAGTGTACATCCATCGGAGGGATGCCAACTCTGCATCTTGCACACATTCTGCTGCTGTCCTGTGGGCCTGTGATGTCTCTGGGCACCAGTTACCGTGGTAAAAGTGACGGGCTCGCTCTCATGCACTGTTCCACCTGCACGGCACTGCTTCCTGTCCACCCGGGGCTTTCCTTGCCTTTACTTTTCACAACAATCCTGTGAAATACCATCATTTCTCTCATTTTTTTTATTTAAACAAAACCTTTTGTGTGAATATAACACATGCACAAAAGTGCCCACCATGTAAATGCACAGGTTCATACATTATCAAGTGAATGTCTGCATAACTGCCTCCCCTGTCGTGAGATTGAACACTGCCCGCCCCCAGAAGGCCTCCAATCACAAACCTCTCCCCAGCTGTGCAACCCACCCTCTATTTTCTAGACAAATAAACTGTGACTCAGAAATGATTGCTTGGGTGGCACCTGGGTGGCTGAGCATCCAGCTCTTGGTTTCGGCTCAGGTCGTGATCTCGGGGTCATGAGATCAATCCCCGAGTTGGGCTCTGCGCTCATCCTCTTGCGATTCTCTCCCTCTCCTCCCTCTCTGCCCCTCCCCTTGCTCATGCTCGCCCTCTCTCTCTCAAATAAATAAATGAATAAAATCTTTAAAAAAAAGAAATGATGCACTGGAACACTCACTGAATGAGCCCTGAAGAGAAAACTTGTAAAGCTCTCCAAGAACAGAGAAGAAAAGGATAAAGAGAGGACAAAGATGAGAGAAAAATAAAGTTATGAAAAAATAGAGATAAGACCTAAAATATATAAGTATTTCAAAACAAAAACAAACTAGAAAAACTGGAACAGGGGTGCCTGGGTGGCTCAGTCGGTTAAGCGTCTGCCTTCAACTCAGGTCATGATCCTGGAGTCCCGGGATCGAGTCCCGCATCGGGCTCCCTGCTTGGCGGGGAGTCTGCTTCTCCCATTGACCCTCCCCCCTCTCATGCTCTCTCTCTCTCATTCTCTCTCTCAAATAAATAAATAAAATCTTTAAAAAAAAAAAAAAGAATAAATTTCTAGGGTGGGGGCACCTGGGTGGC
Organism: Neomonachus schauinslandi; assembly: GCF_002201575.2. Classification (NCBI taxonomy): domain Eukaryota; kingdom Metazoa; phylum Chordata; class Mammalia; order Carnivora; family Phocidae; genus Neomonachus; species Neomonachus schauinslandi. The sequence goes on along the minus strand of NC_058412.1, from coordinate 86,784,999 downwards.
TCAGTCATTAAGCGTCTGCCTTCGGCTCAGGTCATGATCCCAGGGTCCTGGGATCGAGCCCCACGTCAGGCTCTCTGCTCAGCGGAAGCCTGCTTCTCTCTCTTCCTGCTGCTCCCCCAGCCTGTACTCTCTCTCTCTGTCAAATAAATAAATAAATCTTTAAAAAAAAAAAAAAAGGAAAGAAAAGCTGGAACAGAATAAATAATCCAACACGATTAAGTATTCTGAGATAAAGAGGTAAAGAAAGATACAAATCTAAGTAATTACCAAGTTTCACACAAAATAAAGGGGCTCTGGATACACCATGAGTAAATTTCTAGGCTTAAATGCACGTGTACTACATTTTTCCACTTCCTAAAGGAACAAAATTCAAGCTGGCCAGTAACTTCCTACTACTTTTCACTACTAATATGAGACTTTGTGTTGTCTTTCTTGTTGATGACTAATCTTGTCAGAGATTTAGTCTTTCAAAACACCAGCTTTCAGTGTTGATCCTGTTTTATATCCTTATTGTTATGTTGCTTTATCTTTTTAATATTCCTTCCTTCCACTTCATTTATATTCACTTTTTGTTTTTGTTCCATCATCTCTTGATGTTTGGTTCACATATTTTCAGCCTTTCTTCCTTTCTGATAATTCAATTCCACATTTCTGTGTAAAAATTATTTTAGTTAGCTGCATAAGGTTTGGTTAAGTGTCATATATATTGTTTAAAGTATTTTCTAATTTCTGGTATGGTTTTGTCTTTGATCCTGTTGTTATTTAAAAGAATGCTGTAAATGTTATGAGTTTTTACATTATCTTTTTGTTACTGACCTCTAACAATTGTACTGTGGTCAGAAAATGTGCTCTTTTTAATACTGATTTCATTGAAACTTGACTTGATTTATGCCCTAATACATGGTTAATTGTTGGAAATGTTCTGTGTGCATGTAAAGAATGTGTATTGTTCAGTCAACATTCTATATATATTAAGCTTATTGCCTTGTTCAAATTTTTCATACGCTTAGTACTTTTCATGACATGATTTATTGATTACTGAAAGAGATGTATGAAAATTTCCACTTAACGATAATGGACTTGTCTTACTCTAAGTCTTTAAAAATTTTTACTATGTTTATGTTTTAAGCATATATGTATACAATTGTGATATTCTCCTGGTGAACTAAAATTTTTATCACTAGATAATGACCTATTTCTGATTTTTAAAAATTATTTACACTTTGTATTTTAGAGTTGTACCACATTTTTTTGGATAGGTCTTGTCCATATATCTTTTTTCTCCCTCTGTTTTCACTCTTTCTGTGTCCTTGAAAGCAATTTGGCTCTTGAAAACAATTTATAGCTGGATTTTTTAATCCACTCCAGTAATCATTGCCTCAACTGGTGAGTTTAATCCATTTATATTGATTGTGACTACTGATATAATGGATTAACTTCTACTATCTTATTTGGTATATATTTACCTTTTTTCCCTGCTTATTTTTTTCTTGCCTTCATTGGTAGAGTCCTCTACCTCTTTTATTAGTTTAGAAATTATTCTGTATTTAATGTTTTGGTGGTTTTTCTAGAAATTTTAACATCATGTTTAATTTAAAAGTCTGAATTACCCTACTAAGCAACATAGTACCTTAAAACATTTTAGCTCTAATTCTAACTACCTCATTCCTGAGTTCTTGTCCTGGATTTTAGTTCTTTTATAACCAAATTAAATATGGCTATTTCATAGAGTTGTTTTATTCACATATTTACCATACTCTTTGCTATGTCATCTCACCTCTTCAACTTCCTAAGACCATTTTTGCTTCTTCCTAAAGTACATCATTTAGAAATTCCCTTAAATGTAGTTTATTGGTAGTAAATATTTAATTTGCTTTCTCTGAAATATCTTTATCTTGCCACTGTTCTTGAAAGATATTTTGATGACTAGGAAAACTCTAATTTGACAGCCTTGTTTTTCAGTACATTGAAAATATTCCACCATTTAATGGATCAGTTGTTGAAAGTCATTTTCAATCTATATTGCCCCTTTGAAATTAATGTCTTATCTCTGGTTGCTTTCAAATTTCTACTCTGTTTTTGGTGTTCTTGATGTTCTTTCATCTTCTATCAATATGATGTTTTTAGATATGGATGTCTTTTTTTTTTAAGATTTTATTTATTCATTTGACAGAGAGTGAGTACAAGCAGGGGGAGTAGCGGAGGGAGGAGAAGCAGTTTCCCCACTGAGCAGGGAGCCCGATGTGGAGCTCAATCTCAGGACCCCGGGGTCATGACCTGAGCTGAAGACAGATGCTTAACAGACTGAGCCACCCAGGCACCACAATATGGATATTTTTTTATTTACCTTGCTTTTAATTCATTTGGATTCTTGAACCGGGGTACATATTTTTCATCAGTTCTCAATAATTTATTCTCAGTCATTATTTTTTCACATGCTATCTCTGCCCCATTCCCTCCTGGAACCCATTTAACATGTATATTAGATCTCCTTATGCTTTATCCTTCATGTAATATAATCTTTTAGATTTTTTTTTTCTCTATGGGCATTCTGTGTAATTTCTACAGCCAATTTTCTTTTAAACTGTATCTTTTCTAATTTCGATATTTTCACTTCTAGAAGTTACTTTTCAAAACTTGTCAATTATTAGTCTTGTTTCATTATATTTCTAATTACCTCGTTTCTTTAAAACCACTGAACATAATTTATGTTGTATTATGGTATCTCAATTGTGAGATACCATAATTTTTGTTGTTTACAATTTTTGCTCTCACTTTGTGTGTGTGTGTTGTGAACTCATGTTCCTTGGCACCTTATCTGAGGAAACTTCTAAGGTCTGGGATGCTTCTATCAGGCACCTGAAGGTAACCAGTCTGGAACTCATTTCAACCAGATTCTCTACTTAACTGTTTTGACTGCCAACATAGTGTGAATTCAAGCCCCATGTCCATGTAAATGTGGACCAGTAGTTAGGAAATCCAGGAGTGATTTCCTCCCCGGAATCAAAGCTGAGAAAGGCATTTCCACTTTCTCCCTCTGCAGAGTAGGGTTTTCCCTAATTCTATCACACAAGCTTCCTGCAGGAGTCCTAACTTTATGCAAAGATCAGTGGTTCAATCTACCATCTTGATTGTTGCAAGGCTTTGCCTTCTGCCCCGTCTGCCTACCCTGGCTACTAGGATCAGCAGGTAACTGAGGGAAAACTACTGGGCTCCAGTCCTCAATTACCCTTCTGAGTTTATGTTTATCATCATTTCTGGCCTCCAAAGTTTTTAATTTTGCCTTCTGCTCAGGGTGTGTGTGTGTAATACACTCAACATTCTTAGCTGTACTGCACCTGGAGGATAAGTGTAGTACACTACACCACTGAAAACAAAAATTTTCTATTTAACTTTACTTACTTTAGAAGTAATTACTTCTCTTCATCCAATAGATTGGGGTATTGAGAGAGAATGAAAATGCATGGACTTGAGCCACAAGTATAATATGGGTAAAAATCTAGTACTGTAAATTCATTCTTATCCCCCTTCATGTAGCAGATTAAGCTCCAGTCACAGCAGTGATAGTGGCTTAGTTCAGCTACTCAGGTCTCCTTGAGCCTGTTTCTTTTCCAATCTGTAAAATGGCAATGATTTTAACCCCTCTCAAAGTTCTTAGAAGGATTAAAAAAAAAAGTTCTTAGAAGGATTAAATCATACATGTAAAAACTCAGCTCAGTGTCCAGTACTTAAAACACTTAACAAATACCAGCTATGGCTATTTTCAAAAGCTTCTCTCTCTAATCTTGCCTGGTTAATTGTCCAAATTAGCTTTAGAATGATTTTTTCAATTTCTAAAGAGAATTCTTTTGGAATTCTGACGGAAAATAATTTTGGTTGAAATAATGAAGTAATTTGGGGAGATTTGACATCCCAACAAAATCAAGTTTCTTCAGCCAGTAACATGATGTATGTCTCCATTAAGTCTCCTTTGAGACCCTCAGCAAAGTTTGACAGTCCCTCGTTTAGGTTCTGAACATTTCTGTTATGTTTGTTTCTTATTTTATAAAAGTTTAAGTTTATTATATATACTATTAAATATGTTATTTTAAGTAAAAATAATTTCTAATTAGTTATTGCTGGAATATGTAAAAGCTTTTGCTTTTTATGTTTATTTTACAATTGGATATCTTGCTTAAGTTTTGTAAAAATCCTACGGTTTCTAGGTAATCACATCATTTGCACATGATCTTTTTCTCCTTTCCCACAGTTACACTTCCTCAGTGGACTCCTTTATTCTTCACCTTAAGCATGTACATAGTGCTTCATAGTAAATTTGTTATTGATTTCATATTCCTTTAAGCATACTGTAATAAGTTTTATCAGAGATGTAAATTGAATTATACCATTTTTAGGCAAGATGACTGCATGGTTTTCCTCCTTTAACTCTAAAAACACAGTAAAATATATTTTTCTTTTTTAAAAATTTTTATTTAATTTAATTAACATATACCGTATTATTAGTTTCAGAGGTAGAGTTTAGTGATTAAACATATTTTTTTCTACCAGAAAGCTAACCTTGTATTTCTAGAATGCATGCTAGCCTATATGATCATGGATTGTTCTGGTGATGAATGGTTGGTATTGATTTGCCCAGAATTCTTTAGATTTTTCAATCTATTTAATTCTTTCTGACTTCTTTGACAATTTTTGGTCCTGGGTTCACACTAACTGTATAAAATGAGTTAGGATGCTTTTTCTACATTCCGGGACAATTTACATGGCTTTAAATATTTCCTCCTTGAAATGGAAATTACAATTTGCCTGAAAAACACCTGGACTTGATGTCATTTTTAAAAAGAATTCATCCATAATTCATCAAAGACTTCAATGATTTTCTATTGCAGATTTCTTGGTAAGTTGTTTTCTAGAAAATAGTTAATTTCATCCAGATTTTCAAATTTATCAGCAGAGGGTAATACAGAATTTATAATTTAAAAACACACCTTTATTTATTCTAATAAATATTTTTGTTCTTTACGAGTTTCTGGCTTTTATTTTTTGCTATGACTATATATTTTTTCTTCTTCAGTGTTCTGAGAATATTTATCCTGCCTTTAATTTTAATAGTGACCTTGACATTTTCCAAAAGCATTCCTTTATCCTTCATTTCTCTAATTGTCAAAGTTAATTTTGAAATGGAACATTTTGACTCTATTTCTGATGAAAATATATAAAATTTTACCTACTTGCTCCTCCATCTGTACCTCAATCTCAGGGCCCCATTCTTAGTTTTTAACATCAGTTAATACAGTTTACCCAAATACCACTCAATTATTGCTGTTCCCATTATTTATCCTTTTGAAGAATTTAACATTTCACTCCATTTTAGAAAGAGATTTACAACAATTATTTAAATTTATTTATGATTAAGTGGTTTCAGTTTCACTACAGTCTTTTGGTATGAGGTGGATTTAATAAACCCAATTTTCTTTCATGTCTAAATTGGTTGGAATAATCTAAGTAGATTCTTTTCTCAAGAAGTGGTATAATTTCGGAACACTTACATATCTGAAAATATCTTTCTTCCATTGTCTTCACCTGTGAAGGCATCTTCACTAGGTATAAATCTTGGATTAAAAATTTCCTCTCCAAAATGCGAAGGGATGGTCTCCTATCAACTCTTGGCACGGCATGAGGCTGGCTTGTTTTTTCTTCTCTTGCAGGTTACTGGCTTTTGTTTGTTCTTGCCTTTATCCTCAAATTTTAATACTTTAAATTATAATTTGTGTCTAAATTACAGGATGTGTCTAATTATAGAATGCTTTTCTCAGTGATTTTTCTGGAACATGATGAGTTCTTTGAATCTCTACATGCAGATCTTTCTTTGGTCCCCCCAAATCTTTATTCAACTCTATCTTTGAACAATGCTTCTGCTCTACCTGTTCTGTTCCCGTTCACAAACATCAAACACCCCATGCTAAAGTGCCAACCTTTGTCCTACCATTGGCTGTCCACTAGCTTGCTGGTACCATCTCTGGGTGCTCTGCATTCTGAGAGCTGCTTTGTGTGTGTGTGTGACACTGATTCTGTTTTCTGAAGTGTCTGCTGTCCACTTTTGCTTCTGCATTCTTTAGTTCCTATAAGCGTCACCATACTCACCTTAGTCTGTTCTCTCTTTACAGCTTTCTGTTTCTGCTTCACAAATAGCATATTTTCTTATATTCTTTTGAAGAGACCAAAAGTTTCCTGAAAATTTCTCCCAGTTTCTGGAAATGAGATTATATACTGACAGAGCATAATTTTATAAGTGTTTAGGACAATGCTCCTTCTCTTTGTTTTGCAGTGTTCTGCCCAAAGTCCCACCACCTCTACCTCACCCAGACTTGTGGCTACTTCACTCATCTTTGGCTGTAGCAAGAGATATCCCTGGGTGATGGGACTAAGATATTTTTGCCTATTTTTCAGGTTTTTTTTTAAACTTTTGTTGTACATATATACTTGGTGATAATTATTTTGGAAAAAAATAAAAATAGAAAAAAATTCTTTCTTTAAAGTACTCTGTGAACAGCACAATAAAAAAATCAGTTTTTGTGAATCTAGGATCGATACAAAAGTTATGACATGAAGATGGCAAGTTAAAAGTTATGTACTTTTGCTTCTGAAAGGGGAAATTGCTAATATATTAAGAAAGAATGACAACATGATCTAATCCTCTTTCCCACACAAACACCAATTTTATTCCAAATAATCACATAATTTTAAAAATTTCCCCAAAACACTCTTACAAAAAGTAATCCCACTGTCATTAATTCTGGAAATTTCATTTTGTACATTAGTAAGTACTACCTTAGTTGAACTGAAACAGTCCAAAAATTCCACAGCTTCTATAGATTTCATCTTAAAAGTTAAAAAAAAAACCCTACTTTTCATGATAAATGATGCTACTGATAACTTTACTTGGTGGACTTTTAGTTACTTTGGTAATTTTTACAATCTTACAAATAAGCAACACACATTATTATTATGAAATAATAATAAGCCAGTCTAATGGCTTGCATTGGAGGCCAAGGAGTTGCATTTTGTCAAACCCAAATTGAACAGAGTTGAATTTAGGTTAATACAGAGAAAGGCCTGCTCTGGATGTGTTGTCCTTTGTAATTCTTGAAGCATCAGATGAATAGTAAAAAGTTCAAAGAGCTTCTTATTACTCCTGTAAGAGAACAAGTACATTAACTTAGTTGCACACTCTCAGGGAGTTTATCTGAAATGACAAGGAGAGATCATTTACTTGTAAATGTGGGCAAATGGCACCTGGTTTCAACATAGTGCAGAACATAGGTTAACTAAAGGATTAATATGCCAAGACAAACAAAATGGGCTTTAGGAGATAAGCTTAGCAGGAGGGGAAGAATGAAGGGGGGGAAATTGGAGGGGGGAGATGAACCATGAGAGACGATGGACTCTGAAAAACAAACTGAGGGTTCTAGAGGGGTGGGGGGTGGGAGGATGGGTTAGCCTGGTGATGGGTATTAAAGAGGGCACGTTCTGCATGGAGCACTGGGTGTTATACGCAAACAATGAATCCTGGAACACTACATCAAAAACTAATGATGTGATGTATGATGATTAACATAACATAAAAAATTAAAATTAAAATAAAGTGGAAAAGTATTCAAGGAAGACGAGAATATGCAGAATATGCTTTATAATACTGAAAACTGCACCCTAGTCACCATTAAAATGCTTAAGAATATTTTTTTCCCTCACAGCTAGAAAAAAACCATACTTAATCATCTTAAGTAGCAGAGGTTACCTTTGACTTAGCTCCAAAATACCTTTTCAGCCATCCTCCTTCTAATAATCAGTCAGTAATTTCATTTTCAATCATTTAGAATAATATCTAAAATATGTTTATTTCCTTGTCTCCATGTATTTACCTCTTGAAAGAGATTATCAAATAACTTATGTAACCACCCACTTAATACAAAACAATTCACATCTCTGTGGTTTTAAAGCTTTACTTTAAGACCTTCTTGCACTCACATCAGCTATTCCCAGCCCTCCTGCTGGAGCTTTGTTCTAGCTCTTCATTTACATTCATTTCAGAATGCAAACTATAACACACATCAAGAATAGTAAAATGCTTTGGCTCAAGGGAGTACATAAAAAAAATCCCACAAATTAAGAGCTAAGACCCAATTAAACCTAAATAATGTTACTGCAGCTTTGTGGTACCACAGGTAAACTATAATAGGTCTTCCTGAGAATTTACCGGATACAAATCAAGACAACCATGGTACAGTCTGCAAGTGAAGGAAGACAAAGAATTGATAAGCTTAACTGATGCCAGTCCAAAACTTGCTGAGTTGAGTATGAGGTTACAATTCGACAATTAATAATTTACTGTGGTGTGGTACTGTGTGCTAGGCAGCAAGGAGAACATATGGACCCACTGTCACACACCTACAAATAATTTTAAGAGGTATTGATTATATTTACTATTCAAGTACACTGAGATCTGATAAAATACCTAAGTTCACTACCATGCAAATTACAGGTGAGGGGAAAGGAAAGGGGCAGAGGAGCTAAACCAAAACCAAAATTTTACTGTTATAAACATGAGATGAGACAGGTGTTTAATTTGCCTCAAAAGAAACACTAGACGCTACCAAAATTAGGAAAATGAAGCTTAAAATCTATGTCCTTTATTTATAATTTAATAACTGGTTATATCAATGTTTGCATCAGGGGAAAGAAGAAGAAATGCAAAAGGAAAGCCTTTAATTCTTACAATAAAATCCAAATTAGTGGCACAACAAGCCCATAATTATTTCCTAAAATAAACCAGTTAACAGTTATCATTTTATATCTCTTCTACCTGCTTCATTCTCAGTCCCTAAATTCATTTCAATACATCAACAGGATCTGCAGATAAACTTTTAACATCTTTTATTATTTTCACTTGTGGTATTACAGAGTATCAGTGTGCAGTAATTCACTCTAATACTACCACTTGGTTGCTAAAAACTGCTCTTAGTTTTGCATACTCTGTGGTACCTAAGGTTTGTTTAGCAGAAATGAACTACGGAAACAAGACATTCCTAGATGAACGCTCTAATTCTCATCTGTCACTAAGTATGTATCTTAGACATGCATTAATATTTCATGAATCTCAAGATTCTACATTTATTGGAACCTGTGATTTAATAAAGTTGAATGAGTACAGGATTCAGAAAGGCCTAAATGATCACAATAAGAGATCTTTCAATAAAAAAAATCTTAGAAATAAAAAAAATTCTTACTTGATTTTGGAAAGTTTCTGCAGAATAATACTGAGCTTTTCTAGTATTTGAAGATCAAGCTTAGGGGTTCGAAGCAGCACAGAGCAAGTACGAAAAAATAAAGTGTTGCTACAGGCTTCCAGGAAAGGCTGCAAGGATTCTGCAAAACAAATCACCAGTGCTTTACTGTTAGGGTGTAGCTAAAAAGGAAATTAATAACAATTCATAAATATTAATTTGGATTTTCACTCTTTTCATACTTAAACTTTGGAGCAAAAATACCATCATTTGAAAAATTAAAATCTCCACTGGCTCTTGTTGAGCAACGCAAACCAAAGATAAGACTATTTTCCCTAATATCCAACTTCCACTAGGCAGTATTTAGCAGAAATCCCATGTTTGGAAGAATGGGGGAAGATAATTTCTTCAAAAAGTTCATAGCAGTAGGCTGAGTTTAAATAATTAGCAATAAGAAATATTTTGGGGATAGCAATTTTTGAAAAACCTACATTTAAGAACTTTGAGTGTTATGACAATTTACATAATCAATGGCTAGGGAACAACTTCTTAAGCACAAAAGTCAAAGGGTGAAAAGATTCATAAAAGGTGAAAAATTTTACAAAATATAAAATTTTAATATCTATGTAAAAAACAATTACAAAACTTAAAAGGCAAAAGCTCTGAAAGACAAAAGCAAAACAAAAGGGAAATGTCAAACTTGAAGCAGAGGCATTGGGAGGAAATCCCCTTGTAATGTATTTGCTAGAAGACTGATACTGTTAAAAATAAAAGCTCTTATAAATCAGTAAGAAAAAGATGGACTTAATATTTTTAGTAATGAACAAAGGGCACAAGGAAGAAATCACGATGGAATAAATATAATAAAAATAAAAATAAATTAAAAATATTCATGAATAATGAATAAATATTCATTTAAAATATTCAACCTCAGTAGGAATAAAATAATTGGAATTTGGCAAATTTGTATCAAAAGCCTTATAAGTAGGTATATCCTTCGATTCAGCAATTCTGCCTCTAAAAAATGTGTCTGAATCAAATGTATGCAAAGGTTTGAGAATAAGGGCCACAGTAAAGTTTGCAATAGCGAAAACTAAAAGATCTGTTAAAGTGGTTATTAGTTGAACACAATAATGCATAAAAATGTTTTGTAAGGTGTAAATCACTAGTATAGGTCATTAGGAAAGCTTGAAAAGAAACAAAAATCATAGAAAAATAATAAATTATGGCTTTTAAAGTAGTTAAATTCCTATGTAAAAAGCCTCTGTAAAATTCAGAGGCTCCCACAGTGAATACAGGACTTTATTTCACACAGATAAATAAGTCAGTAACTACAAAGGACATTGAAATATGATAGCTTTGTATTCATCATTCTTTTTGAATCCATAAGCACAGCTTAAAAGATTGTCTTTACTGAGTAAAATAAACTATTCAATAATAAAACCAACAAAATCCACACTAGTAAAGTCAGAGCAATGTTATGATAACAGAAAATGAAAGGTGCTACATGCTAGCAGTGGACCACGAGGACAGTGGTCACTTTTCCTCTGCACGTTACCACGTAGTAAAAAGTAGGAGGAAAAAACGTAATACTTTCCCCACAGAGTCTAACCCAAGTACGGACTACACTTAGTTCACCGAAAGTCATGTGCGTGTTTGGGTGTCTATATGTGTGTGTGCATGTGTGTGCATGTGTGTGTGCGTGCACATGTAGGTATCTCAGTTACAGGATCTTCTTAAAGAATGAAAATGTAGGTTAAAAATACAGCACACATAATCTACAAAAAACATTTTTATTATTATTTTTTTAAGTAGGGTAGGCTCCACACCCTGCATGGAGCTCAACACAGGGCTTGAACTCACGACCCTGAGATCAAGACCTAAGCTGAAATCAAGAGTCAGAGGCTTAACAGACAGACCCACCCAGGTGCCCCAATCTACAAATCATTAAAAATGCACTGACTGAAACTTCAAGCAGCTGCATTAAAAAACTGCACACAGTTTTCTTATTTCAGATCCTGAGACATATGATTTATGTCAACTCTGAACAAGAAAGGTAACTATATTACATGGCTAACAGATTTTAAATCAATGGATAAAGAACAATCATGTAAGTCACTACCAGAAAATCCACTGAGGTTTCTTAACCCCCCTACAGTCTACAATATCGATCTACGGTATGTTCTCAATTTAAAAGCCTAAAAACCACATAAAAAAGTTATAATGGTTTTTTGTATAGTTGACCCTTGAACACCTCGAGTTTGAACTACACAGGGCCACGTATACACAAATTTTTTTCAATAAATACAGTACAGTACCGGAAATGTATTTTTTCTTCCTTATGATGTTCTTTAGCTTACTTTGTTGTAAGAATACAGCATATAATACATATAACATACAAAATATGTGTTAATCTGGGGTGCCTGGGTGGCTCAGTCATTAAGTGTCTGCCTTTGGCTCAGGTCATGATCCCAGGGTCCTGGGATTGAGCCTTGCATTGGGTTCCCTGCTCCGTAGGAAGCCTGCTTATCTCTCTCCCACTCCCCCTGTTTATGTTCCCTCTCTCACTGTGTCTCTCTCTGTCAAATAAATAAAATAAAATATTTAAAAAAAAACAACAAAAAATCCCCCAAAATATGTGTTAATCAATGGTTCATGTTATCAGAAAGGCTTCCATTCAACTGTAGGCTGTCAGTAGTTGTTTTTGGGGAGTCAAAGGTTATATGCAGATTTAAAACTGCATGGGGGATGGGTGTCCCAACCCCAGCATTAATTGTATAAAGTGGCATGAAAGAGAGTGTGTCTTCCTTTATTTTACTATACTTTATATGTAAATCAAGTCTTGGAATGAACAAAGCACACACATTTAAGGGTTATTACCAAAAGCCCCAAGTAAACATTGCCAAATAAAAGTGAACTTCCTTGTATGACCTCTATAATGGAAAAAAGCCAAGACCAACCAAAAACTTAAATATATAAGCATATTTAAAATGTGAAGCTTGTAAAGGTCTTTTAGAAGTAAAAGAAGTTCACTGGTTTGATTTCCAACCATTGTTTTAAATCTATGAAAAAGACATAAAAAGAAAGGAAATTCTGATATTCTTATATGCATTGCATTAGGTTTAACTCTAAGACTGAAACACTGCAGTTTTAACATTTTTTCATTACTCCGATGTTCAAATTCATTACATCTTTTAACCTTAGAAGAACTTCAATTTGAATAAAGGTGGCTAATACAAAAGTGGGGGAAAAAAATTGAAGGCCCAATAGGCTAGGTGACTTGTCTTCTAAAATTCATGTAACACTGGATAAATTACTTAGCATGTCTTCACTAATTTCTACATTAAAATGGAAAGATAAAACTGCTTGAGAGAATTTCTCTCCCCTAATACCTAGTCATAAGAATCAAAAATTTAAGACAACCCCCCCCCCAAAAAAAAAACCTTTACCTATAACAACCAAAAAAGGGGCAGAAGTCAAAGTCACAAACCTTAAAAAATGTTCTAGGATATAAACGTAAAATTCTGGAGTGGAGAAGAGTTAGAAGTGTGGCCAGCGTTCTAGCCCACCTTAACCACCCTTCTTCCATATCATATACTGGGGTTGACAAAACCTTGGGAATTCTTACTAATAACCCCCAGACCTGAGGAAGAACAAACGAAACAGCTGTTGTTACCTTTTCAATCTTCTGACTGGAAAACAGAGAAATGGGTTGCCAGGGGGGAGCGATCTGAAAATAACATTCCTGAATACACACTGCACTGGGAAGTCAGTCTAAAGCCAAAAGAATTTCTCTATGGGAACAGGATACTCATACCTCCCACTTTCCTAATTAGGTGAAATGAGCCCAAACAAGATATTTAGTCAAATCTCAGAAGTAAGAACAGTCCTGAGAATCTAACAGCATGTTATCACTACACCTATGGGGCACAGAAAAAACATATATATTAAGGACAATGGCTTTTAAACTGTAGCTCAGAAGGGAGAAGAGAAAACTGGACTTGGCTATAGTGGTAAGAAGAGGGTGCCCCATGCCTTCTATGAGGACACACAGAAAGTGTGGACAAGGAAGTCCACCTAAGAACAAGACTAGAAGCAGTATGGCAACCTGGCATATGTATTACATCAATCAATCAATCAGTCAATCAACCAATAAGAAAGGATTATAGCAATGTACAAGACAGTCAAATGTAAAAGAAAACACAACTCAAAAAACAAAACAGATTTCCATAAGAGTTTTGAAGATATATACCTAGCAAAAACATGGCTAGTCAATAAAATAAGAAAAGATGATAAACAATAGGATTTTAAAAAGAGAGAATTTAAAACAAAGACAAAAAAAAAAATAAAAAGAGAGAATTTAAAAACCACTATTAAAAAACATATTTAGGGGGGCCTAGGTGGCTCAGTTGATTAAGTGTCCAATTTGATCTTAGGGTCATGAGTTCAAGCCCCACATTGGGCTCCACACTGGGTATGGAGCCTACTTAAAAAAACAAACCAAAAAAAACCTGCTAAATCACAAAACTGAAATGATATAGCTGAAAATTAGATTACTATCATAAAAATTTGAGATAATCATAAACAATACAAATGAAAATGATGCAAAGACATAATTAGGAAAGAAGAAGAAATAATTAGAAAGAAATCAAGATATGGAAGACCATCAAAAAAAGATCCAAAATAAGGATAATTTGTATTCTTGATATCAAGTTAATAAAATAATATATATTATAGTTTACCCTTGAACAACATAGGGTTTACAGGTGCTGATCCCCCCAGCCCCACACAATCAAAAATCTGTGTATAGCTTCGGACTCCCCAGAACTTAACTACTAACGGCCTACTACTGAGCGGAAGTCTTACCAAAAATAAATAGCTGATAACCATATACTTTGTATGGTATATGTATCATATACTGTATTCTTAAAGTAAGCTAGAGAAAAAAAGTTTAAGAAAACCATAAGGAATTGAAAGAATTATTCACCACAATCAAGTGGGATTTATTCCTGGGTTGCAGGGGTGGTCCAATATTCACAAATCAATGTGATACACTACATTAATAAAAAAAAGGGATAAGGACCATATGATCCTCTCAATAGATGCAGAAAAAGCATTTGATAAAATACAGCATCCATTCTTAATTAAAAACCCTCAACAAAGTAGTTATAGATGGAACATACTTCAACATCATAAAGGCCACCTATGAAAGACCCACACCTAATATCATCCTCAATGGGGAAAAACTGAGAGTTTTTCCACTACAGTCAGGAACAAGACAGGGATGTCCACTCTCACCATTACCATTTAACATAGTATTGGAAGTTTTAGCCTCAGCAGTCAGACAACAAAAAGAAACAAAAGGCAACCAAATTGGCAAGAAGGAAGTCTTTCACTATTTGCAGACAACATGATACTCTATGTAGAAAACCCAAAAGACTCCACCAAAATATTGCTACAACTAATACACGAATTCACCAAAGTCACAGGATATAAAATCTATGTACAGAAATCTGTTGCCATTTCTATACATCAATAACAAAGCAGGAGAAAATGAAATCAAGGAATCAATCCCATTTACAATTGCACCAAAAACCATATGATACCTAGGAATAAACCTAACCAAAGAGATAAAAGATCTGTACTCTGAAAACTATAGAACACTTATGAAAGAAGCTGAAGAGGACACAAAGAAGTGGGAAAAAATTTCATGCTCATGGACTGGAAGAACATTGTTAAAATGTCTATACTACCCAAAGCAATCTACACATTTAATGCAATCCCTATCAAAATACCACCAGCATTTTTTCACAGAGCTAGAACAAACAATCCTAAAATTTGTATGGAACCACAAAAGACCCTGAATAACCAAAGCAATCTTGAAAAAGAAAACCAAAGCTGGAGGCATCACAATTCCTGACTTCAAGCTGTACTGAAAAGCTGTTGTCAAGACGGTATGGTACTGGCACAAAAACAGGCACACAGATTAATGAAACAGAATACAGAACCCAGAAATGGGCCCACAACTATATGGCCAACTAATCTTCAACAAAACAGGAAAGAATATCCAATGGAAAAAAGACAGTTTCTTCAACAAATGGTGTTGAGAAAACTGGACAGCCACATGCAGGAGAATGAAACTGGACCACTTTCTTATACCATACACAAAAATAAATTCAAAATGGATGAAAAACCTAAATGTGAGCTAGGAAACCATCAAAATCCTAGAGGAGAACACAGGCAGCAACCTCTTTGACCTTGGCCCCAGCAACTTCTTACTAGACACATCACCGTAGGCAAGGGAAACAAAAGCAAAAATGAACTACTGGGACTTTATCAAGATAAAAACCTTTTGCACAGTGAAAGAAACAATCAATAAAACTAAAAGGCATCCTAAGAATGGGAGAAGATATTTGCAAATGATATATCGGGTAAAGAGTTAGTATCCAAGATCTATAAAGAATTTATCAAACTCAATACCCCAAACACAAATAATCCAGTTAAGAAATGGGCAGAAGACAAGAATAGACATTTTCCCAAAGAAGACATACAGATAGCTAACAGACATATGAAAAGATGCTCAACATCACTCATCATCAGGGAAATACAAATCAAAACCACGATGAGATACCTCACACCTGTCAGAATGGCTAAAATCAGCAACACAGGAAACAACAGATATTGGTGAGGATATGGAGAAAGGGTACCCTCTTACACTGTTGGTGGAATGCAAACTGGTACAGCCACTCTGGAAAACAGTATGGAGGTTCCTCAAAAAGTTAAAAATAGAGCTACCCTACAACCCAGCAATTGCACTACTAGGTATTTACCCAAAGGATACAAAAATACAGATTCGAGGGGTACATGCACCCCAATGTTTATAGCAGCCTTATCAACAACAGCCTAACACATATAGGCTATATGTGCATATATATATATATGCACACACACAATGGAATATTACTCAGCCATCAACAAGAATGAATTCTTGCCATTTCCAATGACGCGGATGGAGCTAGCATGTATTATGCCAAGTGAAATAAGTCAGTCAGAGAAAGACAAATACCATATGATTTCAGTCATATGTGGAATTTAAGAACAAAACAGATGAACATATGGAGGGGGGAAGAGGGAGGGAAACAAACCATAAGAGACTCTTAATGAAAAATAACAAACTGAGGGTTGGGGCGCCTGGGTGGCTCAGTCGTTAAGCGTCTGCCTTCGGCTCAGGTCATGATCCCAGGGTCCTGGGATCGAGCCCCGCATCGGGCTCCCTGCTCCGCGGGAAGCCTGCTTCTCCCTCTCCCACTCCCCCTGCTTGTGTTCCCTCTCTCGCTGTGTCTCTCTCTGTCAAATAAATAAAATCTTAAAAAAAAAAGAAAAGAAAAATAACAAACTGAGGGTTGATGGAGGGGAGGTGGGTGGAGAATAGGCTAAACAGTGATGGATATTAAGGAGGGCACTTGTTGTGATGAGTACTGGGTGTTGTAAGTGATGATCACTAAATTCTACTCCTGAAACCAACATGTTAACTAACTAGAATTTAAATAAAAATTTGAAAAAAAAAAATCATAGGAGGAGAAAATACACCTATGGTACTATACTATATTTATAGAAAAAAAAAATCCACATAGAAGTAGACAGGCACAGTTCAAACCTGCGTTGTTCAAGGGGTCAATTGTATATGTGAAATGCTAAATGAACAAAGAAGTGGATGTGCAGATTGAAAAAGCACAACAGTGACCCAGGAAAAATTGCTTCAGAACATTCAACAGCAAGATCTACCCTAAACTTCAAAGATAAAATAGTCATTAGCTCCCTAAGCGAAAGAATAAGTTATCACTAACAGGGAAAAAATCAGACTGTCCTTTCACTTCTCTGCAACAGTAAAAGCACAGTTTACAAAGTTCTGAATGAAAGGGAAGGGAGCAATCAAGAGATTATTCAAAAATAAAAACACAGAAATGTAGAAGTTACAGTAAAAGAACTATTCTTGAGCACTGATTATAACTGAATGTAAAACTAATATAAAGCAAAGTAATAAGAAAACCAACATGAAGCACATGTGCAAATTGTGGTCACAAAACAGAATGAAAAATATAAACTGCAATAATGTAAAAAAAAAAAAAACAACTAAAAAAGTCAGGAAGTGGAGGAAGGGGAGATGAAAGTGCACTAGTGCTGCTATCTTCATCTTTCCTAGCTGGGAGCCAATACATTTCTAAAACTGAAAACAGTATTTAAAAGATAGGATACACTAAAATGACTAATATAGTAGGGGTGCCTGGGTGGCCCAGCTGGCTGAACGTCTGACGTGCGGTTTTGGCTCAGATCATGATCTCTTGGGTCATGGGATCAAGCCTCGCATCAGGCTCCATGCTCTGCATGGAGTCTGCTTGGGATTCTCTGCCTCTCTCTCCCTCTGCCCCCCTCCCCCCTGCTTGCTCACACACTCTCTCTCTCTAAATTAACTAATTTACTAGTTAATTAATTTTTTAAAATGACTACTAAGGTAAATTTTGTTATATTATTTTACAATTAAAAAAAAGAAAAAGAGGGGCGCCCGGGTGGCTCAGTTCGTTAAGCGTCTGCCTTTGGCTCAGGTCATGATCCCAGGGTCCTGGGATCAAGCCCTGCATCAGGCTCCTTACTCGGTGGGGAGCCTGCTTCTCCCTCTCCCTCTGCCTTCTGCTCCCCCTGCTTGTGCTCCTTCTCTTTCTCTGTCAAATAAATAAATAAAAATATTTTTAAAAAAGAGAGAGACTCAATACTTTTTACCTTTTCTTAACAGAAGGAATTTGTGATATAAAATACTTATAACTCAAATCCATTTCATTTTTCCTGTTAAATAGATTTCAGTATGCTAACTGAAATTTAAATAAAAACTTGAAAAAATAGATTTCATTAAGTACATGTATAACAAAACCCATTTCTTTTTTTTTTTTTAAAGAATACAAGATCTTTTTTTTTTTTTTAAAGATTTTATTTATTTATTTGACAGAGAAAGACACAACGAAAGAGGGAACACAAACGGGGAGTGGGAGAGGGAGAAGCAGACTCCCCGTCGAGCAGGGAGCCCGATGCGGGACTCGATCCCGGGACTCCAGGATCATGACCTGGGCCGAAGGCAGTCGCTTAACCAACTGAGCCACCCAGGCGCCCACAAAACCCATTTCTATAAAAGTATTTTCATCTGTTTATCCATTCATCAATATTCTCATATGTACACAACTACAGAAAGGTATCTGAAATAACATTTAATGATGGTCATTTCTAAATGATAAAGTTTATGGTGATGTTTGAAAAAAAACAACACATTTTCTACATTTCTCCTTAGCCTCATTTTATTTAATTTCTAAGTTGTGGTTAAATATGCAAAAAACTTACACTTCAGCCATTTTTAAGTGTACAGTTTGTTAGTATTAAGTACATTCACATTGTTGTGCAACCATCCATCTCCAGA
Organism: Neomonachus schauinslandi; assembly: GCF_002201575.2. Taxonomy (NCBI): domain Eukaryota; kingdom Metazoa; phylum Chordata; class Mammalia; order Carnivora; family Phocidae; genus Neomonachus; species Neomonachus schauinslandi. The sequence goes on along the minus strand of NC_058412.1, from coordinate 86,766,255 downwards.
AATTTTCCATCTTCCCTAAAAGAAACTGTACCCATTAAACACTAACACCCACTTCCATCTGTCTCCCCAGCTCCAGGCAACCAACATTCTACTTTCTCTCTTTATAGATTTGACTATTCTAGGTATCTCGTGTAAGTGGAATCATATAAAATCTGTCTTTTTGTGTCTGGCTTATTTCACTTAGCATAATGTCCTCCAGGTTCATCCAAGTTGTAGCAGGTGTCAAAATTTCCTTCCTTTTTAAGGCTGAATAATATTCCATTTTATGTATATACATTTTCCCTTGCTGCTTTCAAGATTCTCTCTTTGATTTCTGACAGTTTAATTATCATGTGTCTTCACTGCGGGCTCTTTGGGTTTTTCCTGAAGTTCAAGTTCACTGAGTTTTGGAATTCAGTGAGTTTCTTAGATTTGTAAAACTATGTCTTTCCTCACATTTGGTAAGTTTTCAGCCATTATTTCTTCCAATAGATTATTGAAGGGGCAGATTATTCTGCCCTTTTCCCTCTCTTCTTCTACCATGATATGTATATTGATCTGCTTGATGATGTCCCATAAGTCCTTTAGGCTCTGCTCTGTTTCCCTTTTCTTTATTCTCTCTTCTTTTTGCTCCTCAGTCTCTATAAGTTCAAATGCCCTGTCTTTTAGTTCACTGATTCTTTCTTGTGCTTGTTTAAATTCACTATTGAAACTCTCTAGTGTTTTTTCAGTTCAGTCACTGTATTTTTCAGCTCCAGGATTTCTATTTGGTTCCTTTTTATAAACTCTGGCTCTTTGTTGAAATTCTCACTTTTTCATACACAGTTTTCCTGATTTCATTTGGTTCTTTGTGTTTTCTTTTAGCTCTTTGAGTATATTTAAGACAGTTGCTTTAAAGTCTTTCCTGAGTGAGTTTCTTTGCATGTTTCTTTGGGGATGTTTTCTCAAGATTTATTTATTTTTTTGAATAGGCCGTGTTCCCTGTTTCTTTGTATGCCTTGTGATTTTTTTGCTGAAAACTTATCATTTGAAAAACAGCCACCTTTCCTAGTCTTTGCAGACTAGTAGGGAAGATCTTCTTCGTTAATTAGCAGTCCCCTGGGCCCTTGGAACAGTGCAGAGTATAGGCCTAAGGTCTTCTCAGGTCTTTTTTAGGCATAAGTCCTATCTGGGCCTATGAGTGTGCTTTTTCTTTTTTTAAAAGACTTTTATTTATTTGAGAACAAGAGAGAGAGTGAATGAGCATGAGTGGGGGGTGAAGCAGAGGGAAAAGGGAGAAGCAGATGCCACACTGAGCATAGAGCCCAATGTGGGGTTCAATCCCAGGACCATGAGATCATGACCTGAGCCCAAATCAAGAGTCTGACATTTAAATGACTGAGCCACCCAGGCACCCTGAGTGAACTTTTTCTTTTTCCAATTTCCCCTGGCTGCTTTTAAATGTCTCAATTTCCCAGAGTCTCACCCCAGCTTATTCTCAAGACCTTAGATGTTGTACTGTACTCCTCTGTTCATAATTTCTTGTCCTAGGCATTTGCATGTCTACAGTCCCCTGCAGCTTTCAAGTGCCATGGTGCTTACCACTGCCTTTCTTAGCCTTCAATCTGAGATCCAAACTATTTGCAAATGTCCTCGTCCATGCTCTGAGTCAGGCAAGAGAGAACCCAATCCTTTGGACCACCCAGATAGGCCAAAATATTGCAAACTAGCTCACTCTGTCTTTTCTGTCTGAGGGAAAGAGCAACGAATTGAGCCACTTCCTCCCATCTGCCCTGTACCACACCTGGGGTGGGGTGGTGTAAACGCAATACAAAGGTAACAAAATAATGTTTTGAATATGGCTTTTCTTGAATTAGGTTGTCTGCTACAGATCTTTGACTAGTTTTCAGAGCTCCTATAAAGTTAATTTAGTCAGTCTATAGTTGTTAATTTGATGTTTTTGTGAAGGAATGAGGGCCTGGAGCATCCTACTCTACCATCTTGCTGATGTCTGTCTCTACTTGAATTTCAAAATGATAAACCTATACAATTTTACCTTCCCAAAAAAGACTTAAAAAAAAAAACACAGAAGTTTTAGAGGGTAAAATAAAACTGACTTCAAATATGAAACAAAGTACATGTTGGTTCAGTTGGGAATGTAATAAAAAGTCCAATTTATAGCAGCTTAATCAAACAGATTATTGTTTCTCTCTTAAGAGGTAGGCACTTCCTGGAACTGGTTTAGGTGCAGGACAATGCCATCAGAAACCCAAATTCTTCATTTCAGACTCTCTCTTCATGTGTAATTTGTGGTCAAAAGGCTCTAGACAACAAGGCAAAAAAAAAGGGTGTAGAGTAGGAACAGTGCCAATCATCTGCTCCCTCTTATCAGAAAATCAAAACAAAGTTTCCTAGAAACTCTCAGTGGACTTCTAACTTCCCCCTCACTGGCCGCACGTGTGTCATGCAAGTGGCCATTTCTGCCAATGAGAGGGCTGAGAATAGGTGAAAGAGAAAGGGATGAGAATGGTGATGGGGCAGCCAGCCCATAATGTTTGCTGCAAAGGGCTAAATTACCTCTTGAAAACAAATTTTTTCAATGCTTTCTTGAGTCACAATATTTTATGTAAATTTGTAGTTCATAAGCTTGGTGGAAGGTATTTAAATCTTCAGTTTGAGAAAGGATTAACTGAAGACACAATCAATCTCAGGTTACTTTCAGTAGTAAGGGAAAAGTGGCATAAGAACTCCCTGTATCAACATTATACTAATATCTGACAAAATACTGTATTAGTGGGCAACTTAAGAAAATAAACATTCTTATTAACTTAAAAGTCAATCACTGAAATCTCACAAGAGAACATTTCAAAAGTGGTGGTTTGTTTCTAAAAAGTATGTGCTGTCAGCAATTCGGTACATTCTTTGGTAATGATTATGTTGTCTGTTAGACATCAACCTTTTGGTAACCGACTAGAGTACTTTATGTAGGTTTTATGCTAAGAATCTAAGTTCTTATTTTCCAAATAGCAGCTATCTTAATCTTTCCAGAATTCTAAGGCAAAGCAGTAATCAGAATAAAATTATTTTAAAAGCAAACTCTCAACTCTCAGATATACATATTAACATGCTATTGCATGGGACAAAATATATAATTTTTGGTTAGTAAGGCTTTTTTTATTTCTAGTTCTGATGGTTCAAAAGTTATAACATGGCTGGGGCGCCTGGGTGGGTCAGCTGGTTAAGCATCCAGCTCTTGATTTTGGCTCAGGTCATGATCTCAGGGTCCCGAGATTGAGCCCTGCATGAGGCTCCATGCTCAGTGTGGAGTCTGCTTGGGATTCTTTCCCTTTTCCTCTCCCTCCCACTCTACTCCTCCCCCTACTTGCATACTCTTTCTCTCTCTAAAATAAATAAATAAATCTTCAAAAGTTATAACATGACAACATTCAATGTCAACCAAAAAACATCAGCTGCCCATCCTTGCACTGAATAAAGGTCAATAAATTCTTAAAAAGGAAACAAAAGCAACAGTAAGAAGGGTATCCACAGGTAATCTTTTGAAAACACCCAACTTTACATAAATTCCCCTCTTTAGTTTTTTCCAAGTCTACCTTCATTCCTTTATGGAACAAGGCAGGTTAAAACACATTGAAGATTTCGTATTTCTTGAAAGATGAGTGGGAGTCTGTCACGGGCTCGAGGTGGGAGAAGTGCTGGTCCAGGGACAAAGGCTCTCTTTGGAGCGGGACAAACCCAAAAAGTTCCTAGTCTGCTCAAATCCCTGTTCTTCCCTCTACTTCTTCATTTCTGAGAGAATTCTAAAGCTTCCCCCCACCATCCCCACCTTCCTTTCTTTTTTAATCCCTGGGACAGAGTAAGTGCTGCCACTACTTTCTGCTCTGGAATCCCTCAATTCTGGGGTCCTAACTCCAAGGGAAGCTTCTCCCTTGTCTCTATCTTCTCTTTTTCTGAAAGACTAATTTATTCCTCATTACCACCCTGGCCATACCCATGTGACATTAAACAAGTCACTTAATTTCTCAGAGTGCCAGGTAGCCATTTATCTAGAGGCATACCATGTTTTATTCACTTCATTTATTTCACTGATATTGTGGGGGTTTTGGGTTTTGTTGTTGTTGTTGTTTTTTACTAATTGAAGGTTTGTGGCAACCCTGTGTCAAGCAAGTCTATCAGTGCATCCTTCCGACAGCATTTGATCACTTCATGTGTCTGTGTCACATTTTGGTAATTCTTGCAGTATTTCATTATGATTTTTGACGATTATTACATTTGTTATGTGATCAGTGATCTTTGATGTCACTATTTTAATTGTTTTGGGTGCCACAAACCACACCCATATATAAGATGGTGAACTTAACCGATAAATGTTGTGTGCGTTCTGACTGCTCCACCAACCAGCCATTCCCCCTCTGTGCCCCTCTCCTCAGGCCTTCCTATTCCCTCACACACAACACTACTGAAATTAAGCCAATTAATAACCCTACAATGCCCTCTACATGCCCAAGTAAAAGGAAGAGCTCATTGAGAAGACATGTCGAAAGCCAAGATATGCCAAAAGCCAGGCATCTTGTACCAAACAGTTAGCCAAGCTGTGAATACAAAGGAAAAGTTCTTGAAGGAAATTAAAAGTGCTACTCCAGTGAGTACATGAATGATAAGAAAGCAAAACAGCCTTATTGCTGATATGGAGAAATACTGGTCTGGATAGAAGATCAAACCAGCCACAACATTCCCTTAAGTCAAAGTCTAAATCAGAGCAAGGACCTACCTCTTTTTAATTGTATGAAGGCTAAGAGAGGTGAGGAAGCTGTAGAAGAAAAGTTTGAAGCTAGCAGAGGATGGTTTATGAGATTTAAGGAAAGAAGCCATCTCCATAACATAAAAGTGCAAGATGAAGCAGCAGATGCTGATGTAGAAGCTGCAACAAATTATCCAGAAGGTCTAACTAAGATAATGAAGGTGGTTACACTAAATAAAAGATTTTCAATGTAGATGAAACATCTTCTATTGGAAGAAGATGCCATCTAGGACTTCATAGCTAGAGAGAAGTCAATGCATGGCTTCAAAGCTTCAAAGAACAGGCTGACTCTCTTGTTAGGGGCTGATGCAGCTGGTTACTTTAAGTTGAAGCCAATGCTCATTTAACATTCTGAAAATCCTAGGGCCTTTAAGAATTAAGCTAAATCTACTCTGCCTGTGCTCTGTCAGTGGAACAAAGCCTGGATGACAGCACATCTGTTAACAACATGGTTCACTGAATATTTTAAGCCCACTATTGAGACCTACTGCTCAGAAAAGTCCCTTCAAATATTACTGGTCATTGACAATGCACCTGGGTCACCCAACAGCTCTGATGGGAATATATAACAAGATTAATGCTATTTTCGGGCCTGCTAACACAACACCCATTCAGCAGCCATGTATCAAGGAGTAATTTTGACTTTCAAGTCTTATTATTTAAGAAATACATTTTGTAAGGCTATAGCTGCCACAGATGGTGATTCCTCTGACGGATCTGAGCAAAGTCAACCAAAAACCTTCTGGAAAGAATTCACCATTCTAGATGCCATTAAGACCATTCATGATTCAAGGTAAGAGATCATGATACCAACATTAACAGGAATTTGGAAGTTGATTCCAACCCTCTTGGATGACTTTCAGGGAAGGTGTTCAGGATTTCAGTGGATGACATAACTGCAGATGTGGTGGAAATAGCAAGAGAACTAGAATTAGAAGTGGAGTCTGAAGATGTGACTGAACTGCTGCAATCTCATGATAAAACTTGAACAGATGAGAAGTTGCTTCTTATGGATGAGCAAAGAAGGTGGTTTCTTGATGGGATCTAGTCCTGGTGAAGATGCTGTAAAGACTGTTGAAATGACAACAAAAGATTTAGAGTATCACATAAACTTAGTTGACAAAGCAGCAGGTTTGAGAGGATTGACTCCAATTTTGAAAGAAGTTCTACTGTGGTTAAAATGCTATCAAGCAGTATCAAACACTACAAAGAAATTGTTCATGAAGGGAAGAGTCAATCGATGTGGCAAACTTGTCTTATTTTAAGACATTTGCCTCAGCCACCCCAACCTTCAGCAACTACCACTCTGATCAGTCAGCAGCCATCATCAACATGGAGGCAAGACCCCTCCACCAGCAAAAGTATTATAACCTACTGAAAGCTTAGATGATGGTTAGCATTTTTTAGCAACAAAGTATTTTTTTAATTAAGGTATGTACATTGGGTTTTTAAAGATATAAATGCACACTTAATAGACTACAGTATAGTGCAAACAACTTTTATATGCACTGGGAAACCAAAAAATTCATAAGACTCACTTTATTGCGATATTCACTTTACTGCAGTAGTCTGGAAGCCAGCCTACAATCTCTCTGAGGTATGCCTATATATGTAAAATAAGTAGCTGAACTAGAGGAGCAGTTCCTAACTCAGTGACTCATGCCATCTTTTTATAAGAAAACATTTTATAAAACATTTTCCACATTTCCTTTAAAACACAAAGGAAAAGAAAAAAGAAAAATTAATTTATAATGAAGTATACTATTTCAATATATCAGTGCTTGAAACTGTATTGGAAGACATAATAAAGTGGTCAGATGCTTGTATTTGTACAATGAATCACCATGAATGGAACAAGTATACATGCAAACTGGTACCAACCAAAGTCTCAAATTAATGACAGAAAAAAGGAAAGAACTGCATGGCAGGCTGAATAACAGCCCTTCAAAAGATGTCCACATCCTAACCACTAGCACTTGTGAATGTTATCTCATGGCAAAGGCTTTGCAGATGTGACTAAACTAAGGATCTTGAGATGGAGAGATTATCCTGGATCATCCAGGTGGGCCTAAACACAATCACAAGTGTCCTTATAAAAGGGAGGCAAAAGGAGATTTCAGACAGCAGAAGAAAAGGCAGTGTTGTGTTAACCATGTGTTTTTGATGCTTTGATATCTGGGGCCTTGCTGACCCTGAAGGGATGGCCCCTCCCCAAGTTAGTCAATTCCTATAGATAGTAAATGATCTGCCTGTGCCAACCAACCAATCTAGAGCCCACGCCCCCCCAATCACCTCTTGTGTGGTGCTCTCACACTCCAAGCTACTATCCAACTGCTCTAATCACTCCTGGGTCAGGTACTAGCCCCTGTGCCCCAATACCCACTGAAATGTTTCAAATTAGCCAAACCTAAGCCTGTTTATCTTGCCTTTCCCATACCTTCCCAGGGAAACCACAATAAAGGTTCCTGCTCTCAGTTCCCCCATTTATCTCTGCCTGCTGACTGACTCTGGTGCTTCCCCCTGTGTGGCCCTGCAGCATGGCATGCCCCTTGCAGTTACAAACTGTAAGAATAAAGGATTTTTGGGGGCCCCTGGATGGCTCAGTCATTAGCCATCTGCCTTCGGCTCAGGTCATGATCCCAGTGTCTTGGGATCAAGCCCCGCATCAGGCTCCCTGCTTCTCCCTCTCCCACCCCTGTGTGTGTTCCCTCTGTGTGTCTCTCTCTGTCAAATAAATAAATAAAATCTTTTTTTTTTTTTGAAGATTTTATTTATTTATTTGAGAGAGAGAGAATGAGAGACAGAGAGCACGAGAGGGAAGAGGGCAGAGGGAGAACCAGACCCCCTGCCGAGCAGGGAGCCCGATGTGGGACTCGATCCCGGGACTCCAGGATCATGACCTGAGCCGAAGGCAGTCGCTTAACCAACTGAGCCACCCAGGTGCCCAATAAGATCCTTTTTAAAAAAAGAATAAAGGATTTTTTAATGGTGGTTACCTCCCGATCTGTTTGTTGGCCTCACCATACTTGAATAATAAAACCTACATTTTCAAAGTGACGTAGGAGGCAGAGATTAGAGTGATGTAGCCACAAGCCAAGGAATGCCAACAGCTATCAGAAGATGGGAGAGGCAAGGGGCGAATTGTCCCCTAGAGGTTCTGGAAGAAGCATGGCCCTGTCAGTGCCTTGATTCTGGCCCAGAGAAACTGATGTCAGACTTCTGGCTTTCAGAACTGTAAGAGAACAAATTTCTGTTGTTTCAAACACCAGGTTTCTGGTAATTTGTTATAGTAGCCATAGAAAACTGATACAAAGAGCAACATGTCCACATCCCAGGAAATATGTTAAGTTAATGGCACATAAAAAGTAAAATGGAAAGGAATAAAACTGAGTATTCCGATTGTTACAGTAAGTGTAAATGTTAATATTCAGTCTAAGATTTTGAATGGGTAATCGTAAGTGAGACTGGTTTATTATTTTCCTTCATGATGCAAACAAACAAAATCAGCAGTACATTATAAGAAAAACATCCCCAGAGAGGAGGCAAGATGGCAGAAGAACAGGGGACCTCATTTATACAGTCCCTTGATTTTAGCTAGATAACTATCAAATTATTCTAAACACCTATGAATTCAACCTGAGATGTAAGAAAAGAATTGCTGGAATTCTACAAATAGAAAAGCGACCACATTTTGCAAGGTAGGAGGTGTGGAGAAGTCAATCTGAGGGGAGATAATGGAAGATAAATGGTGCAGGGAGTAAGCCTCCAAAAGCTGGCTACCAGAAAGTGATAAAAGCCCAGAAGGCAAAACCAGAACCTTTAGAAGTCTGCTCTAGTGAGAGATGCCCCTGACTGAAAGGTGCTCAGGTGGTGAAGCAGGGCAGAATCCTAGGTGGGACAGTGTGGTCTCAGGATCCCCGGGGTCATAGAAAGAAAGGGGATGCCTGAGCCAGCAGAGTTCCCAAGCACTGGACGGGGGAAACCGGTTAGGGTCAGCAAGCCCAGAAGTGGGCTCTCAGCTCGGTTCACCATAAACCTCAAACCATGGCACAATCTGGCAACAGCTCTCTGTGAGGGCACCCTGCAAAGGGCAAAAACACAGTGACCCTCCACCTTCCTCTGGGAGGACTGGTGTGGGCACACACCACAGGAGCCTGCAGAGTTTGGCACACACAAAAGTGAAGACTGCTTATCCCTGAGGATTTACTGAAGAGAGGGGACCATGATCTTTCAGCTCTGGGGCTGGAGATGAGGCTCGGCCATTTCTATTTTCATCCTCTATAGAGGTATGGAAAGCCTTCAGAGAACAAAGGACACCCAGAGTAACCAGTAGCAGCTCACACTGAGCCCGGCTCCCTGGCAAGGGGCGGTGCAACTCCACCCCGGCAAAGATAACCTGAGAATCAGCACAGCAGGCCCCATCCCTGTTCCAGAAGACCAGCTGGAACAACAGGTAAACACCAAGTTTACAGAGCACTAGGGGAAAACTGTACATAGAAGTTGAGGTTTTTTTTCTCATGATTTGTTTATCTTTGTTTAAAATTTTCCTTTTTTTTTCTTTTGTCCTTTTCAACTAGTTTCTTATTTTATCAACTCTTTGTTTTTAAATCTTTTTTTAACTTTCATTTTTTACATTTACATTTTTAGATACATTCTTCATTTTTGGCTTCCTTTCACTGTATTCAATTTTATCTTTTGTATATATGTAAGCTTTACTTTCTTTACAATATTGGGATCAGTGTCTTCTAACAAACAGACTAAAATACACCCAGGACCAGGTCATCACCCTGTTTTGTCCACCTGGGAGATTATAGTCTCTCCCCCTCCTTTTTTTTCTTTTTCTTTTCTTTTTTACTTTCTGACCTCTTTGGATTTGTCTACTGTGTATTTCACTTGGGTCATAGTTATTTTTGATTTTCTTCTCTCATTCATCCATTCTTCTCTGGGCAAAATTACTAGAAGGAGGAATTCACACCAAAAGAAAGAACCAGAGGTAATATTCTCTGACACAGATGTAATCGATATGGATATGAGTAAAATGTCAGAGCTAGAATTTAGGATAATGATTAAAAAGTTACTAGCTGGGCTTGAAAAAAAGCATAAAAGATAGTAGAGAATCTCTTAGTGCAGAAATAAAATCTAATCAGGCTGAAATTAAAAATGCTTTAACTGAGATGCAGTCTAAATTGAATGCTCTAACAGCTAGGGTAAATGAGGCAGAAGAGAGCGTAAGTGACATAGATGACAACTTGATGGAAAGGAAAAAAACTGAGGAAAAGACAGAAAAACAACTAATGGACCTTGAGGGGAGGCTTCGAGAAATCAGCAGTACCATAAAGCAAAACAATATTAGAATTACTGGGGTCCCTGAGGAAGAAGAAAGAGAGAGAGGGACAGAAAGTATAGTTGAACAAATCATAGCTGAGAATTTCCCTAATCTGGGGAAGGAAAGAGGCATTTAAATTGAAGAGGTAGAGAGAATGCCCCCCCCAAAATCAATAAAAATAGATCAACACCATCAACAGATGGAAGGATAAAGAAGATGTAGACATATATACACAATGGAATATTACTCAGCCACCAGAAAGGATGAATATTTACCATTTACACTGACATGAATGGAACTGGAGGGTATTATGCTGAGCGAAATAAGTCAATCAGAGAAAGACATATGGTTTTACTCATATGTGGAATATAAGAAACAGCACAAAGAATCATAGGGGAAGGGAGGGAAAACTGAATGGGAAGTCATAAGAGAGGGAGAAAAACCATGAGAGACTCTTAACTATAGGAAACAAACTGAGGGCTGCTGGAGGGGAGGTGGGTGGAGGGATGTGGGAACTGAGTGATGGGCATTAAGGAGGACCCGTGATGTGATGAGCACTGGGTGTTTTATGCAACTGATGAATTATTAAACACTACATCTGAAACTAATGTTGTACTATATGTTGGCTAATTGTATTTAAATAAAAAAAAAAGAAAAGCATGCCATGACCAAATGTAGTTTATTTTAGTAATCTAAAGATTACGAAACTCTTATTCCCTATATTAATCACATGATCCTTTTTTGGTATATCAAACTCCATAGATACAAAAAGTTCACCCACAAAATTCAACATCCACCTCTAAACATAACTGTATGGAATAGATGAATATTTTTTTAAAAATGATAAGACATATGTATCTCAACCCAAGCCAGCAACATTTTGCTTAATGAAACATTACAAGCATTCTCATTAAAATGAGAACTAGATGAAAATGTTTACTATCATTGTTATTATTTAGCATTGTACTAAAGGCGACACCCAAATTTAATGAGATAAGGCAAAATAAAATTATAAAGATTGTTAAGGAAGAAATAATATTTACAGATAATATGATTGTGTATCTGGAAAACCCAAGAAAATGAAATGAAAAACCATTACAACCAATAAGAGGATGGAGAAAAACTTTAAATACTACCAAAAAAGAATTTCTAAACAAAGGGGGAAAGATAGTTTATTGAATAAAGGATAGGTAGCCATCTAGAAAAAGTTTAATCCATAACCTAATACCTTTCACCAAGATAAACTGCAAATGAATCAGAGATCAATACATATGTATGTATCATGTAAGCATTGGAGGATAAAATGAGCAGAATAAGGGGTATAAGGAGAGTGGATGGGGCTCAGTTACATAGGATGGACAAAGAAGGACTCTCTAAGGATGTGATATTGGAGCAGGGACCCAAAGGAATGGAGCGAGAAGCCTTGCCCACTATCTGGGAGAAAAGTATTACGGGTGGAAGGATCAAGTGCAAAGACCATGAGGCAGGACCAAGTTTGACATTTGGTGAAAACGCTAAGATGTGAGCTGAAAAAGGCAGCCAGAGGCCAGACCTTAGAGGGACTTGTGGGCCATTTTAAGAGTATCACCTTCCACCCTGTGACAGGAAACCACTTGGGGAGTTCTGAGCAAGGGAGTGATGCACACTTTGGTGGAAGCACTGAGAATATAGTAATAAGAGTGGCAAGGAGGGAAGCAAGGAAACCAGTAAAAAACTACTGCAAAAATACACATAAGATGATAGTTTGGCCTTGGATATAGTAGTAAGAATCAGAAAAGTACCAGAAAAAAGCAAAAACACACAGGAATTCATTCTAACTAAAGAACACAGAAAGCTTAGCCAAAATCTATAAAAGAACAGAAAACGTGACATGATTAATCAAGATTCAAAATAAGATTAACTTTTTTCCTTCCTTAATAATTTATTGTAAAAGATATAAAGGCAATCTCCAACTTTGATTTCCTAACAACTGGCACAAACACTGAAATGGCTATTTCTCTTTCACATATCCAGGAATTAATCACCCTTTTCTCAATGATCGGCAGACTCAAATATCAAGATGATATAAATAGGTCTCTGAGGAGTGATAGACATAGTTTATAGAAACTATGGTTTCTATAAAATTATGTTCTCTGGGTTTAAGTTAAGCTTATAAACAACTATTTTAAACTACAACAAATTCAGATGTTGAAAATAGCCTGCATATTGCTTTGGTAGCTGAATCTGCTTTGGGGATAACCTAAACCAAGTTTTGATTGCTTGTTTCTTAAAGTGTTGTCTTAATCTCAGTACAATTTCAAACACTGTTGTTCACACTGATGAAAGACATACTATTTTAAAGACTCCCCTAAAAAATTTAAAACGGGCTCAAACAGATATTTGTACACCCATGTTCATGGCAGCATTATTCACAATAGCCAAAAGTGGAAGCAACCCAAATGTCCATCAATGGATAAGCTGATAAACAAAATGTAGTATATCGATACAATGGAATATTATTCAGTCTTTAAAAAGGAAGGAAATTCTGACACATGAGGACATTAAGCTTAAGTGAAATTAAGTCAATCACAAAAAGACAAATACTGTATGACTTTACCTAGATGGGGTACCTACAGTAGTCAAATTCATACAGACAGAAAGTAAAATGGTGGGTGACCAGGGCTAGGGGGAGGGGTTAATCAGTAAAGATTATCAGTTGGGGCAGATGAAACAATTCTGAAGATGGATGGAGACAGATGGCTGCACAACAATGCGAATGTCCTTAACACTATAAACTGTACACTTAAAAATGGTTATGATGGTAAATTTTGTTGTATGTATTTTACAACAATTAAAAAAAACTATTTCAAAGAAAATGAATAAAAACTAAAACTAACATGTAAATGGCATTTTGAAAATGCTTTAAAAAACAAACAAAATCTGCTTCTCACCTGTCCATGATTAAACTTCAAATAAGATGTCTACATAGGCAGTCTTCAACCTCCAAACATTACGTCTGGAAGCCTCTGAACCACCTCTTGTACTTAGCTTGCTGTGCAACAACCACCAAGAAGCTCAGACAGCAAAAGTTTCCATGTCAGCAGTGCTGCTGTCTTAGCTGGGCAACACATCTGTTCAATATACCATATACTGAGTACCAGGTAGATAGATTTAGGAGTGGGGAAAAGAGAAGCAAAGAGTTGGGTGGGAGGGAGGATGTAGTCACAGAAAAGGGTATGGGGGGCGCCTGGGTGGCTCAGTTGGTTAAGCGACTGCCTTCGGCTCAGGTCATGATCCTGGAGTCCCGGGATCGAGTCCCGCGTCGGGCTCCCTGCTCGGCGGGGAGTCTGCTCCTCCCTCTGACCCTCCCCCCTCTCATGTGCTCTCTCTCTCTCTCTCTCAAATAAATAAATAAAAATCTTTAAAAAAAAAAAAAAAGAAAAGGGTATGGGATGTAAAAGCTACCTGAATTATCCACATCACTATACCTGTCTATACTAGACTCAATTCCTGAGTCTCTGAACTATGAGCTATCAGAAAAAAGCATTTTGTAACACATAAACAAGGTAAACAATTAATTTTGCAACTGTCTCTTTGTGCACTTTTCCTTTTGTTATTTTAACTACTTTTTACTCCATGTCATTCTCATAATCTGAGAAATTTTCTTTTAATCCAACAATTCTACTTCCTAGGTATCTATTCTACCAGATAAGCTCCCACATGTGCAAATTTGCTTTTGTGTAAGTTAGTTTGTATACAGAAGCACTGTTTGCCTTAGCAAAAGACTAGAAACAACCCAAATATCTGTGAAAATTAATAAAAGGAAATCTCATTTAGAATGGAGTCAGAAAGAACGCCTGGGTGGCTCAGCTGGTTAAGGGGCTGCCTTCGGCCTGGTCATGATCCCAGGGTCCTGGGATCGAGTCCCACATCGGGCTCCTTGCTCAGTGGGGAGCCTGTTCTCCCTCTCTCCCCCTCTGCTTGTGCTCTCTCTGTCAAATAAATAAATCTTAAAAAAAAAAAAAAGAATGGTGTCAGAAGAAGGAGAGCCTGGGTGTCTCAGTCAGTTGAGTGTCCAACTCTTGATCTTAGCTAGGGTGGTGGGATCAGGCCCCAAGTTGGGCTCCAAGCTCAGCAGGGAGTCTGCTTCTCTCCTTCTCCCTCTCCTCCTCTCCCTGTTCTCTCTCTCTCTCTCCCTGCTCTCTCTCTCTCTCTCTAAAATTAAGGCATTAAGGAGGGCATGTGATGTAATGAGCACTAGGTTATATACAACTGATGAATCACTGAACTCTACCTCTGAAACTAATAATACATTATACGTTAACGAATTGAATTTAAGTAAAATAAAATAAAAATTTAAAAAATAAATAAAATTAAAATAAATGGATAAATAAATCTTAAGGAAAAGAAAAAAAAGAATGGAGTCAGAAGGCCAGCATGGGGAGCGTTCATGGCCTACCACTTGTGTTCAATTGCAAACCCAATAGGAAATGATGCCCTGCACATGGATACTACTTTACTAAGCCAGCAGAAGGAAGAAAGGTTTTCTTCTTCCACAGCAAAGCCCACCCAATGAGAAATGGTCAAAACTTAGCCAATGAAAAGCCACTATACTTCCAACTCCCAGTTTACTCCAATGGGCTTTTTGTTTATAACAGCCCTCCCACACATTCACCTCCCCAATCCCCCAACCACCACCACCACTTTTCTATAAAAAGGTATTCCTGGGGTGGAGCGAGATGGCAGAGGAGTAGGAGACCTGGATTTCGTCTGGTCTCAGGAATTCAGCTGGATGGGAATCAAACCACTCTGAACACCTACAAACTCAACAGGAGATCGAAGAAAAGAATAGCAACAACTCTCTTGAACAGAAAAGCGACCACTTTCCAGAAGGTAGGACGTGCGGAGAAGTGAATCCGAGGCGATATTCGGGAGGATAGATGGCGGGGGAGGGGGCCTCCATTGGCTGCTTCTGGCAAGTGACAGAGCAGCGGAGCACAAAATCAGAACTTTTAGAAATCTGCTCTGCTGAGGAACGTCGATCTAGTGGCTAAGCGGGGGGTGGAACCCTCACAACACAGTGTGGTGAGGACCGTCAGGGTCAAAGAAAGACCAGGGATCCCTGAGTGTGGCAGAGCTCCCAGGTATCGGAGCGGGGAAGCCAGCTGCAGAGACGGAGCTGGGGCGTGGGCTCTCAGCTCGGGGTTGCCATAAACCGTGATACGTAACACAGTCAGGCCACTGCTCCTCCAGCAGAGACCCAACAAGCGGCAGATCTGGGGAGACTCCCCTTCCTCCCCCAGGAGGAGCGGCGCGGGAGTGCACCACAGGGATCTGCTGGGTTTGGAGACTCCACACGGGGTCGGGTGCCAGAGATAGAAATGCTCGGTCACAGGCCAGGTGAGCATGGAGTGTGGCCCGAGACCGGGGAGTTGGGAGTGATTGACTGCTTTTCTCTGGGGGTGCACTGAGGAGTGGGGCCCCGAGTTCTCGGCTCCTCCGGGGCGGAGATTGGCAGGTGCCACTTTCACTCTCGTCCTCCAAAGCTGTACAGAAAGCTTGCAGGGAACAAAAGCTCCCGAGAGCAAACCCCAGCAGATTACTTAGCCCGGACCCGGCAAGGGAGGGGCAATTCCACCTCCAGCAAAGACATTTGGGAACCACGGCAACAGGCCCCTCCCCCAGAAGATCAGCAAGAACAGCCAGCCAAGACCAAGTTTACCCATCAATGAGAACCGCAGAACTCCAGCGCTAGGGGAATACTGGACACAGAATCCATGGCTTTTTTACCATGATTCTTTAGTCTTTCAAAGTTAATTTATTTTTTACCTCTTTTTTTTTTTAATTTTTCTTTTTCTCTTTTTCAACCAACATCTTATCAACCCCTTTTTAAAAAAACATTTTTACTTTTCATTTTCAGAGTCATATTCTATCCCTTCATAGTAGTTACTCTTATTTTTGGCATATATATATATAAGTTGTTCTCTCCTTAAAATTTTCAGATAGTTTCTTCTAACAAATCAAAAATACCATAAATCTCTAGTGTATGGCTTTGTTTTAGTCTCCTGCCTGATCACATTCTCTTTTTTTTTTTAAATCCTCTTCTTTCTTTTTAAAACAACTTCTTATCAATTCTTTTTATAAAATTTTTTATACTTTTCATCTTTACAGTCATATTCCACCCCTTCATCATATCAACCCTTATTTTTGTACATATATAAGTTTTTCTTTCTTTAAAATTTTGGGAGGCACTTTCTTCTAACAGACCAAAATACACCCAAAATCTAGTGTGTGGCACTGATCTATATACCAGTCTGATCATATTTGATCATATTCTGTTTTCTTTTTTGTTTTGTTCTGTTTTTGTTTGTTTTTATCTTTTCCTTTTTCTTTTTTCTTTCTTTCCATTTCTTTTCCCCTGGCTTCAGGTCTTCTCTGATTTGTTTAGAGTGTATTTTCTGGGGACATTGTTACCCTGTTAGCATTTTGTTCTCTCATTCACCTATTCTCCTCTGCACAAAATGACAAGATGGAAAAAAACACTCAAGAAAAAGAACAAGAGGTAGTACCAACTGGCAGGGACCTACTCAATACGGACATTAGTATGATGTCGATTTCTAGAGTTCAGAATTATGTCTTTAAAGATACTAGCTGGGCTTGAAAAAAGCATGGAACCTATTAGAGAAAACCTTTCTGGAGAAATAGAAGAACTAAAATCTAACCAAGTTGAAATCAAAAAGTCTATTAATGAGGTGCAATCAAAAATGGGGGCGCTAACTGCTAGGATATATGAGGCAGAAGGGGGAATCAGTGATATAGAAGACCAAATGATGGAAATAAAGAAGCTGAGAAAAAGAGAGATAAACAACTACTGGATCACGAGGGCAGA
Source organism: Neomonachus schauinslandi (assembly GCF_002201575.2). Lineage (NCBI taxonomy): Eukaryota > Metazoa > Chordata > Mammalia > Carnivora > Phocidae > Neomonachus > Neomonachus schauinslandi. The sequence continues at coordinate 86,749,284 of NC_058412.1, read as the reverse complement.
ATTCGAGAGATAAGTGATACCATAAGACGAAACAACATTAGAAAAATTGGGATCCCAGAAGAAGAAAGAGAGAGGGGGGCAGAAGGTATATTGGAGCAAATTATAGCACAGAACTTCCCTAATTTGGGGAAGGAAACAGGCATCGAAATCCAGGAGGCAGAGAGAACCCCCATCAAAATCAATAAAAATAGGTCAACACCCCAACATCTAATAGTAAAACTTGTGAGTCTCAGAGACAAAGAGAAAATCCTGAAAGCAGCTCGGGACAAGAAATATGTAACCTACAAGGGTAGAAACATTAGATTGGCAACAGACCTATCCACACAGACCTGGCAGGCCAGAAAGGACTGGCAGGATATATTCAGAGCACTAAATGAGAAAAATATGCAGCCAAGAATACTATATCCAGCTAGGCTGTCATTGAAAATAGAAGGAGAGAGAAAAATCTTTTAGGACAAACAAAAACTAAAGGAATTTGCAAACATGAAACCAGCCCTACAAGAAATATTGAAAGGGGTCCTCTAAGCAAAGAGAGAGCCTAAAAGCTACATAGACCAGAAAGGAACACAGACAATATACAGTAACAGTCACCTTACAGGCAATACAATGGCACTAAATTCCTATCTTTCAATAGTTACCCTGAATGTAAATGGGCTAAATGCCCCAATCAAAAGACACAGGCTATGAGACTGGATTAAAAAACAAGACCCATCGATATGCTGTCTGCAACAGACTCATTTTAGACCCAGAGACACCCCCAGATTGAAAGTGAGGGGGTGGAAAATCATTTACCATGCTAATGGATACCAAAGAAAGCTGGGGTGGCAATCCTCATATCAGACAAATTAGATTTTATTTTTATTTTTTTAAAGATTTTATTTATTTAAATGACAGAGAGAGACAAAGCGAGAGAAGGAACACAAGCAAGGGGAATCGGAGAGGGAGAAGCAGGCTTCCCGCTGAGCAGGGAGCCCGATGCGGGGCTTGATCCCAGGACCCTGGGATCATGACCTGAACCGAAGGCAGACGCTTAACGACTGAGCCACCCAGGCGCCCCGACAAATTAGATTTTAAACCAAAGACTGTAATAAGAGATGAGGAAGGACACTATATCCTACTTAAAGGGTCTATCCAACAAGAAGATCTAACAATTGTAAATATCTATGTCCCTAACATGGGAGTGGCCAATTATATAAGGCAATTAATAACAAAAGCAAAGAAACACATCGACAACAATACAATAATAGTGGGGGACTTTAACACCCCCCTCACTGAAATGGACAGATCATCTAAGCAAAAGATCAACAAGGAAATAAAGACTTTAAATGACACACGAGACCAGATGGACTTCACAGACATATTCAGCAACATTCCATCCCAAAGCAACGGAATACACATTCTTCTCTAGTGCCCATGGAACATTCTCCAGAATGTTAATCAGGTCTCAACTGGTACCAAAAGATTGGGATCATTCCCTGCCTATTTTCAGACCACAATGCTTTGAAACTAGAACTCAATCACAAGAGGAAAGTCGGAAAGAACTCCAATACATGGAGGCTAAAGAGCAGCCTACTAAAGAATGAATGGGTCAACCAGGAAATTAAAGAAGAATTTTAAAAATTCATAAAACCAATGAAAATGAAAACACAACTGTTCTAAATCTTTGGGATGCAGCAAAGGCAGTCCTAAGAGGAAAGTATATAGCAATACAAGCCTTTCTCAAGAAATAAAAAGGTCTCAAATACACAACCAAACCTACACCTAAAGGAGCTAGAGAAAAAACAGCAAATAAAGCCTAAACCCAGCAGAAGAGAAATAATAAAGATCAGAGCAGAAATCAATGAAATAGAAACCAAAAGAACAGTAGAACAGATCAACGAAACTAGGAGCTGGTTCTTTGAAAGAATTAACAAGATTGATAAACCCCTGGCCAGACTTATCAAAAAGAAAAGAGAAAGGACCCAAATCAACAAAATCATGAATGAAAGAGGAGAGATCACAACCACACCAAAGAAATACAAACAGTTATAAGAACATATTATGAGCAACTCTATGCCAGCAAATTAGATAACCTGGAAGAAATGGATGCATTCCTAGAGATGCATCAACTACCAAAACTGAACCAGGAAGAAATAGAAAACCTGTACAGACCTATAACCACTAAGGAAATAGAAGCAGTCATCAAAAATCTCCCAACAAACAAGAGCCAGGGCCAGATGGCTTCCCAGGGGAATTCTACCAAACATTTCAAGAAGAATTAATAACTATTCTTCTGAAACTGTTCCAAAAAATAGAAATGGAAGGAAAACTTCCAAACTCATTTTATGAGGCCAGCATTACCTTGATCCCAAAACCAGACAAAGACCCCATCAAAAAGGAGAATTACAGACCAATACCTTTTATGAACATGGATGCAAAAATTCTCACCAAAATACTAGCCAATAGGATCCAACAGTACATTAAAAGGATTATTCACCACGACCAAGTGGGATTTATCCCTGGTCTGCAAGGTTGGTTCAACACCCGCAAATCAATCAATGTAATACAATACATTAAGAAAAGAAAGGACAAGAACCATATGATCCTCTCAATAGATGCAGAAAAAGCTTTTGACAAAGTACAGCATCCTTTCTTGATCAAAACTCTTCAGAGTATAGGGATAGAGGGTACATACCTCCATATCATAAAAGCCATCTATGAAAAACCTACAGCGAATATCATTCTCAATGGGGAAAAACTGAGAGCTTTCCCCCTAAGGTCAGGAATGCGGCAGGGATGTCCAGTATCACCACTGCTATTCAACATAGTATTGGAAGTCCTAGCCACAGCAATCAGACAACAAAGAGAAAACAAAGGCATCCAAATTGGCAAAGAAGAAGTCAAACTCTCACTCTTTGCAGATGATATGATACTTTATGTGGAAAACCCAAAAGACTCCACCCCAAAACTGCTAGAACTCATACAGGAATTCAGTCAAGTGGCAGGATATAAAATCAATGCACAGAAATCAGTGGCATTCCTATACACCAACAACAAGACAGAAGAAAGAGAAATTAAGAAGTCGATCCCATTTACAATTGCACCCAAAACCATAAGACACCTAGGAATAAATCTAACCAAACAGGCAAAGAATCTTTACTCAGAAAACTATAAAATACTCATGAAAGAAATTGAGGAAGACAGAAAGAAATGGAAAAATGTTCTATGCTCATGGATTGGAAGAACAAATATTGTGAAGATGTCAATGCTACCTAGAGCAATCTACACATTCAATGCAATCCCCATCAAAATACCATGCACTTTTTTCAAAGAAATGGAACAAATCATCCTAAAATTTGTATGGAACCAGACAGAAGACCTCAAATAGCCAGAGGAATGTTGAAAAAGAAAAGCAAAGCTGGCGGCATCACAATCCCAGACTTCCAGCTCTATTACAAAGCTGTCATCATCAAGACAGTATGGTTCTGGGGCACCTGGGTGGCTCAGTTGTTAAGCATCTGCCTTCGGCTCAGGTCATGATCCCAGGGTCCTGGGATCGAGCCCCGCATCGGGCTCCCTACTCCGTGGGAAGCTTGCTTCTCCCTCTCCGACTGCCCCTGCTTGTGTTCCTGCTCTCACTCTCTCTCTGTCAAATAAATAAATATTAAAAAAAAAAAAAAGACAGTATGGTTCTGCCACAAAAACAGACACATAGATCAATGGAACAGAATAGAGAGCCCAGAAATGGACCTTCAACTCTATGGTCAACTAATCTTCGACAAAGCAGGAAAGAAGGTCCAATGGAACAAAGACAGTCTCTTCAACAAATGTGTTGGGAAAATTGGACAGCCACATGCAGAAGAATGAAACTGGACCATTTCCTTACACCACACACAAAAATAGACTCCAAATGGTTGAAAGACCTCAATGTGAGAGAGGAGTCCATCAAAATCCTAAAGGAGAACACAGGCAGCAACCTCTTCGACCTCAGCCGCAGCAACTTCTTCCTAGAAACATCGCCAAAGGCAAGGTAAGCAAAGGTAAAAATGAACTATTGGGACCTCATCAAGATAAAAAGCTTTTGCACAGCAAAAGCGACAGTCAACCAAACCAAAAGACAACCGACAGAATGGGAGAAGATATTTGCAAATGACATATCAGATAAAGGGCTAGTATCCAAAATCTATAAAGAACTTATCAAAGTCAACACCCAAAGAACAAATGATCCAATCAAGAAATGAGCAGAAGACATGAACAGACATTTTTCCAAAGAAGACATCCAAATGGCCAACAGACACATGAAAAAGTGCTCAGCATCGCTTGGCTTCAGGGAAATCCAAATCAAAACCTCAATGAGATACTACCTCACACCAGTCAGAATGGCTAAAATTAAGAAGTCAGGAAATGAGAGATGTTGGTGGGGATGCGGAGAAAGGGGAACCCTCCTAGACTGTTGGTGGGAATACAAGCTGGTGCAACCACTCTGGAAAACAGTATGGAGATTCCTGAAAAAGTTGAAAATAGAGCTACCATACAATCCAGCCATTGCACTATTGGGTATTTACCCCAAAGATACAATATCGGGATCCGAAGGGGTATGTGCACCCCGATGTTTATAGCAGCAATGTCCACAATAGCCAAACTGTGGAAAGAGCCAATACGTCCATTGACAGATGAATGGATAAAGAAGATGTGGTATATATATATATACAGTGGAATATTATGCAGCCACCAAAAGGAATGAGATCTTGCCATTTGCAATGACGTGGATGAAGTGGAGGGTGTTATGTTGAGCGAAGTAAGTCAATCAGAGAAAGACATGTATCATATGACCTCACTGATATGAGGAATTCTTTATCTCAGGAAACAAACTGAGGGTTGCTGGAGTGGGGGGTGGGGTGGGAGGGATGGAGTGGCTGGGTGATAGACATTGGGGAGGGTATGTGCTATGGTGAGCGCTGTGAATTGTGCAAGACTGTTGCATCACAGATCTGTACCTCTGAAACAAATAATGCAATATATGTTAAGAAAAAAAAAGAAGATAGCAGGAGGGGAAGAATGAAGGGGGGGAAATCTGAGGGGTGAACGAACCATGAGCGACGATGGACTCTGAAAAACAAACTGAGGGTTCTAGAGGGGAGGGAGGTGGGAGGATGGGTTAGCCCGGTGATGGGTATTAAAGAGGGCACATTCTGCATGGAGCACTGGGTGTTATGCACAAATAATGAATCCTGGAACACTACATCAAAAACTAATGATGTAATGTATGGTGATTAACATAACAATAAAAATTTTTTTAAAAAGGCATTCCTCTCCTTTGTTCTCTGGTCTTATCTGTGATTTTGTTGTAGCTTGCTTGTCCTGGATCGCAATTCTCTGCCATACTGAATAAGCCCAGGTTTGAATATCTGGCAGTTTTACCGTTTAAGGTTAACATATCCATCAACAGTCATCTTAAATGAATACTTTTTTGAAGAAACTATGTACTAATACAATATCTCTAAGATCTATTTTTTATAACACGTATAGCATGCTAACATTCTTTTGATAAAAATGAAAAAATAAGAATATGCGTGTGTACACAAACATAGTACATGTAACGAAAGAACATGGAAAAAAAAACTAGTGAAATTGCTTTCTCCAGGGAAGGGGAAACAGTGACTGAAAGAAGACTTTTTTTTTTTAAATTTTCACTTTTGTACCTTTGAAATGATTAGCTATATGAACGTGTTATCTTTTAAACAATAAACACAATTTAAAAAATTCCTTCCTTAAGTTAAAATACTCAGAGAACTCTTACTTAAAAAAAATAAAAATAGTATATTCATTATCTATACACTTAATTATTTGATTCCTCAGCTTTCTCTATCACACTAATTGGCAGGAGGGATTTTACTCCCTAACATACACCATGGTTTGTTTTGTTGTCAAAAAATATTGAAACAAGTTTCCTCAAGATAGGCTATATAACACAAACCTAAAGCTTGACCCAAAATGGATTCATATCATCTTGTATTAATTAGAAAAGCCAGGCTTATATCTCAAAAAAACTCTATTACAGTGTCAGACGAGGGAATGCAAGCATCATTAAAGCAATTATGCAACTTATAATATAGCTATAAATTTGACAGCATTCAGAGACCACTACCAAATGCACAGTTACATGTGCACATCAAATGGCTCTTAAGTAGACTTCAAGAGGTCATGCAAAGGATTGCTAGGTTAGTTCCCTGTGCCCCATATCCCTCAAGGGGCTGACCACTAACTATTTGAAAGCTCTTTTATTCTGGGATGGAAGGCCAATGAATTGATATTCTTATCAAATTTCATACACACTTCCCACAGGAAATGTCTCAATAAATGGTAACAATAAATATTACATAAATGTACAGTAATAATAAATATTACATAAACATATATGCATATGAAATATTAAGTATTAAGCAACAATTAAAAATAAGGGCTATGTAGAAATATGCAAAAAAAAAGTTCATAATATGACATTCAACAAAGCAGAACAGAAAGGGAAAGCGCAAGGAATTTTAGTGAATAAAAGTCTTCCCAAGTCTTACTGTTGAGCAACAAGGCCCTTCTGAATGAGTGGCAGGTCCCACCTTCTGATTCTTCTACTACTCTGCCCACTCACTCTGCCTCAGCTACCCTGGCTTCCCTGCTGTGTCTTGAAAATACCACACCTAACAATTAATACTTGCCCTAACATCTTTGCTTTAGCAGTTCCTGCTCCCTACAATAGTCTCCCAGACCTCTGCATGGCTAACTCCTTTACCACTTTTATAATTCTATGATATTGTTATTATCATCCTCACTATTACAATAATTTGACAAAAGTCAATTAGACCATAAGCTCCATGTTGACAGGGGACCTAATTATCTTGCTCTCTGCTGTACCCCTAGTGTCTCACTGAGTGCCAGGGATAATTGTATGGTCTATAGAGAGATATTTGTTGAATGAAATAAAGTTATATTTTCTAATTTTTCTATAATGAATATGCATTTCTTATATAACAAAGTACGCATATTATGATTGCAACTATGTAAAAAAATAAATATATCCGCCAATATGCAAACTACGTCTTATTAAGGTGGTAGAATTAAGAGTGGTGTCAACTTCTCAGACTTAAAAAATATTATCATATATTCTTCAGTTATTAAAAATAAATCTTCCCATGGTATTTCCTTAGAGAACATTCTTTCATTTGAAAGCTTTTAACTGAGAAAACAGGTTATACATATGTAGGATTCATGACTAGAAAAACATGGGTGTGTACATACTAAGTTGGTACATTGTTGGAAATATCGCATTTGTCATTTCATTGAAATTACCCTTGCTTTGATCTCCTTAATAATAAAAACATAACAGAATGACAGAAAAAATTAAATAGCAAGAAGGGAAGAAATAATGTTGCTAAAATCAAGAAAAATTAACTGCCAATGAAAAAGAGCACCAAACTAAGAAATACAAATATGTTCACAAATAACTTCAAGATCCATAGAACAAATTTAATGCATGTAGCATAAAGTATTTGATAATTCTTTGCTATCTTTAATTGTATTATAATATATAATACATTTTACCCATATTCATAATTTAAAAAGAACTCAGGTATATTTCTTTGCAAAGTATCCTAATATTTTCTTGTATTTTGATATTTTAGACAGATAAACATAGACTGATGCAACTACATGTACACTAAAATCTAACCATGTTAAACAAAAAAAAAAAAAAAAAAGAAAAAAAAAAAAACACAAAAATTCAAAAAAATTATTCATGAAAAAAAGAGAGAGAGTAATGTACTTATGAAGTAAATGTACATTATCTTTGGATAGTAAGACTTTTTTACAGTTTGTAGCTTTCCAAATTTCTATTATTTTTATAATACAAATAAAAAGTGTCTGCAAAATGTGCTCAAATACATTATTGCCATCAAGTGTTAACTGGTAGCATGTTACCTTAGATGGGCAGTTTTTAGGCCGCAAAATAGAATGAACTAAATAATACAAATACAAACTTAAATCCCTCTATTTAAACTAAGTCTGACAAGAAAAGGAAAGTACTCTTTGAAATAAAATAAGACTCAAGTTCTTACACTTGATAAGTGTAAGATAACTTGATAAACCCAGATAAGTAACAGCTTTTAACCACTGACAGGAAAAAGAAAAAGAAACCACAAAGTAATTTTCTAAAATCAACACTACTAAGTTATTATATGATATACACTCACACCCAAAAGAGGTATTATCAGAAGCCCTCAATCTAAAAAAAAATGTGCTCATAATGTATATGTTGAGGTAAATCGATGTACAGATCTTAATTTACACTCAAAGAAATGCATTTTGAAGTAAAATATATCTAGATCATTTTAAAAAAAAGAAATGCATTTTAACAGCTTTCAAAAAACAGTAAATACCTACACAGCTAATAACATTTCTTATATCTGAAAAGATGAATCTGGGGGAAGAGCACGAGAGGAACGAGAAAAACCACTCTGTAGCAGTACGAACTACAACACAACTTAACATGAAGTATCCAGTGGAGATGGAGTATCCTATTGCTCCTCAAACTACTGTAAGAACTGATCTGAGATTTCCAATCCAGCATAGAGAATGCAACAGACTTTAACAAAATACTGTTTAAAATAGTTCAACAAAGAGGCTATTATACTGGGGAGCTCTCATGCCTTCAGCAGGGTACCCTAACTAAACAAATCAAATTCTAAAGCAGTCAATGCACTTGAATCTAAGAAAACAAAACTCAAGAAAAACTAATCATCAATAGCCAAGCAGATTTCCTTGAATTGGAGAAAATGAACCTCAAGTAAAACTATTATAACCACCAAATAACTAAATTTTCCCCAACAAGGCAAACATTTATGTTATAGCCAAATAAATAATTTCTTTACTCTGCTTCCCTGTCTTTTCTATAAAAACCTCTGCCCTAGGCCCCACCTACAGAGCCACCCCTAACCATTTTCAGATTTGGTGCTATCCCACTGGAATCGCTGTTTGTTCAAATAAACTTTTCAAAATTTATCGTTTTACAATACCATTAAAAAACACTAGAAAATGGGGCCCCTGGGTGGTTCAGTTGGTTAAGAGGCTGCCTTCAGCTCAGGTCATGATCCCAAGGTCCTGGGATCGAGCCCCACATTGGGCTCCTTGCTCAGCAGGGAGCCTGCTTCTCCCCTGCCTGCCACTCCCCCTGCTTGTGCTTGCTCTCTTCTTCTCTCTCTGTGTGTCAAATAAATAAAATCTTAAAAAAAAATCAAAACACTAGAAATGAAATAAAACAAACATACAAAACACAAGTCCAAATGTTTCTAATTATTATTGAACTTGATAAAATTAGTAATTTGAAGACTACTACACAAGTTTTAAACAATGTTTCTATACTGACTTGTGTTAGAGAACCAATAAGCAAGCATTTTGAGTACTCCCAGGCTAGAGTCTGGCCCACTGACACCTTCCTCTAGCCTCTTGCTCCAAAGCCCTAAATGGACGTTCAGAGGAAGCCCCAAGGCTAAGCAAAGCACTGCAAACACAATGCTTGAAACATGTCACCCGTGCATAGCTGACCACCAAGGCCCATTAGTTGTGTCAGATAAGCCATCTGCAAATCCATTCTATCAAGATTTCTCTTCCAATAACTTTTTCCTATTAACTTAAAAAAAAAATGGCACATGAAAATTATGTACATGGTAAAATGAGTTTCTCATCTCAAATCTAGAAAAAACAGAACATAAAACCAACAGCTAGGTAAGTATTTGCTACATTTTGATCTATCATTCATTTAACCCCTTCAACATATTTCTTTGGTTAACATCAGGTACTGGATTTATATTAAAAGCGGAAAAATATATCAAGCAAATAAATATGCTTCAGTCAGAAATCATCAATGATTCACCCATTTCTAATCTTCCAAAAGTTTTCCATCACTAAAAATGATATGGCTTTCTAGGAATCCACATTAGAAATTGCTTTATTTACTCAATTTGAACAAGAAAGGATAACCTTGGATTTGGCATAATCTGAACAAAGGTAAACACGTGTGAATGAACTGAACATCTGTTGACTTTATCTACTACTATTTCTCCAAATGTGAACGTTATGGTGCTACAAAGTCATTTCACCCAAGTAGGGCCACTATTTCATAAAATTATATTCAGTTTTCCTTTGGCTACAAGATTTCATCTCTGTCAGAAATATTCAGACAGATTTGTTTCTAATGAATAGACATTAGCATCTGGTAAAATTTTTGTTTTCCTCATTAAGAAAAATCCTGGGTGGTTCAGTCAGTTAAGTGTCCAAGTCTTGATTTCCACTCAGGTCATGATCTCGGGGTTGTGAGATTGAGCCTTGCGTCGGGCCCATGTGGGGCTCCGTACTCAGCAGAGAGTCTGCTTGAGATTCTCTTTCTCCCTCTCCCTCTGCCTCTCCCCCCAGCTATCTCTCTCAAATAAATAGATAGATCTTTAAAAAGAAAGAAAGAGGGACACCTGGGTGGCTCAGTTGGTTAAGCGCCTGTCTTGCCATGGACAAGTTATCGGATTTTTCTAGGCCTCAGTTTTTCTATTCAGGCCCTTCACAGGGATGTTGTAAAAGAAAAATGAGAAAGCATATAAAATGAATTAAAAATGTGAAGCCATACACTGAAGGTACCTAGTTAGAAATATAACTATGCTTTACACCCAGCTATTAGGGATTCACCCACAAGCAGCACCAAGTACCACAGATTGCTTACTACCACACTGAGAAATGACTTTCCAATTTTAGTTTCCACCTTCTGGAAGGCATAAACACTTCATTTTTAGAAGTGCTGTAGAAGGAAGAGGAAATAGGGAAGAGGAAAAGCCACAAGTGAAAAAAAATTACTGAGGCAAAATGGTTGCTTGTTATAAGTCAAGGGGTTACTTGAGGTTCAAAGAGCAATACCAACCAAAACAAATGAAAATATTTATGTTCAACATCCCCATACATATCTGGGCTAAATTAGGAACCATCAATAGCAATTTAAAAGAACTTGCAGGGTGACTGGGTGGCTCAGTCGGTTGGGTGTCTGCCTTTGGCTCAGGTCATGATCCTGGGGTCCTGGGATCCAGCCCCACATCAGGCTCCCTGCTCGGCGGGAAGCCTGTTTCTCCCTCTCCCTCTGCCCTTCCCCCCTTGCTTGTGCTCTCTACCTCTCTCTTTCTCAAATAAATAAAAATCTTTAAGAAAAAATAAATAAAAGAACTCGCTAAAAAAAAAAAAAAAACTTGCTACACCAATATAAAAACCAAAAAGAAAAAATAAGGCCACAGACTACAAAATGTTACAAATATGCATGAAAAAAAGTAGCCACATATACACCTGAGTGCTCCTCCCACCCCCAAACCCTCCAACAAAACAGTAAGGTTGAGGAGGAAACAACAGGAATATGGCTTTGTCATATTCTCCCTTTAGATGGAGACACACTTGAACATCTCCTTCTAAGCAAGCAGGGAATACAGGATTAGATCTGTCAGAATGATGAGACGGAAGAACAAACAAAGAAGCTTGAAAACATGACTAACAATGCAGAGTATATGCACATAACTGAGATGAGGTGAATACTGGCAATTGTCCTACGTTAGCGGACATTTAGACATACAACTTTTAGTGATGTTATTAATGACTCTATTACACTGCTGTCAAAAATACTTTTTAACCATTTCTATTATATAATACAATATGTCTGACATGTAGTTATACATTCAGAAAACAAAATCATCTACTGTCATTACTTTGTGTATCTAAAAACTTTAAAACTTACTAGATTCCACTGTCATCTGAAGCAAACTATCAATGACATTAGAGAGGAGTCCTTTACTGGATATTCGGAGATGATTTAGTATTACTGGAACAGCTTGATACTCCAAAAACAAGACTTTTCCTTCATCTGTCTTCAAGTCCAAACAGAGAGAATCAAATGCCTGAGCCAGGTAGTCAGCTGAAAAACAGTACATTAAATCAACTGCCATTATCAATAATAGCTGGAAAGAAAAAAGGAAAGGAAAGGAAAAGGAAAGAAAGAAAGAAAGAAAGACGAAAGGAAGGAAAGGAAGAAAGGAAAGGAAAGGAAGAAAGAAAGGAAGAAAGAAAGAAAGGAAGAAAGAAAGGAAGGAAGAAAGAAAAAGAAAGAAAGAGAAAGAAAGAACCATCACTTAAATTTAAAAGGGAAACAAAAATTAAATGACCAGAGATAACTGGCTAAATTTAGAATGTTAGAACCCAAATGCTTGAAATGAGGAGAGAAGAGAAATTACACTATGATGGGGTAAATTTCATTCATATTTTAACACCAAAATAATAATAAATTCCATTTCTTTTTTATTACAAGAAAACAGTTGATGTTTAATAGTAAAGACCACAGTAATGTTTATTTTTCATATTTGATAACTACCATATGCTTCCAAAAGTGTTTTTACCTTTACCCAGCTTTTGAGATATTTTTTTGTTGCTAAGTGTTTACCTACTTCAAAATGTAACTTTATGCAAACTTTTAAATGAAGATTTTTGTCTCTTAATAAAGATCAAACAGCCATTCAAAGACAACTTCAGAGGACTAGATGTGCTCTAGTGTTACCTTTTGTGATATATCTGCCATTAACACAGCATGGTTTTGCCAAGGCCAATGTTATGATGGCACCGACTAGATCAGAATCCCTGGAACTTTTTGAGTTAGTGTTTTAGGTTCTTTTGGATAATACCCAGAAGTGGAATTGTTGTATCATCTGATAGTTTTATTTTTAATTTTTGTTGAACTCCATACTGTTTTCCATAGTGGCTCCATTTTCATTTCAATAGTTTTACCTTAGCCAAGACATGGAAACATGTATCTGTTACCTAAGTATATATTGATGGATGAATGGATAAATAAAATGTGGTATAAAAAGAATAAAAAAGGAATCCCTCGAACTTTCTTTATTTTCATATGGTACTTCTATTTTTAATTTTTGGAAGAACCCCCATCCTGTTTTCCATAGCGGCTATACCAATTTACATTCCCACCAATAGTGCATGAGGGTTCCCTTTTCTCCACATCTTTGCCTGGAACTTTCTTAAAGATGTTCCACAGATGATTGGGGAGCCTGTAAAGCCAGGATTGAGAAGCACTAATTTAACCAGAATCAATGCAAATGAAATATTAAGATACTTATATCATTACAGTTCAATACACCAAACAACCCAAATCAGTACTCTTACAACAATTTTACACAGTGCTTTTAATTGTACAAGAATACTCCAGTTTCCTAAACTCTTTCAATATACTATTGAAAGGAATAAAAAAAACTGTTTGTGCTGTTCAAACTAGTGAGTTAATTTTTCTTCGGAGATTTCTGTTTAAAGAAGGCTCGAAGGTACTTTGAAATACACTGAAAATATGACACAGAATCACCCCCATTAAAATTTACTATCTTCTGGCTGATGTGTTGTATTTCATCTTTGCTGTTTTAGCTTACATAAACTAAAGAAGTAATTTAAAAGCTTAATTATTAAGAATGAGAAGCTGAGGGGTGCCTGGGTGGCTCAGTTGGTTAAGCGACTGCCTTCGGCTCAGGTCATGATCCTGGAGTCCCAGGATCAAGTCCCGCATCAGGCTCCCTGCTCAGCAGGGAGTCTGCTTCTCCCTCTGACCCTCCCCCCTCTCATGTGCTCTCTCTCTCTCAAATAAATAAATAAAATCTTTTAAAAAAAAAAGAATGAGAAGCTGAGGATAACCTGTGTGAAATACCTATGAAAGAACTGAAATACATAAATATATATTAAAATATATATGAAAGAATTTTGAGAAATTAAAATCTGTGCCTCAATCAATTTATAGTACATTCTATTCTCACTTTTGGTAGAATTTAGTTCAAAAAACACTGCCATTATTGTACTTAATTTTTGTAATTAAAGAAAACACTGCAAATAAATGTGTATTTAGGTTAAGCAAAGTTGTTAGATTCTGTTCAAGTTTGCCTTATTTGGAAACCTATGTTTATTTAGCAAACACTCAGTAGAAGAGTACAGATGAATCCTGAACTCAATTCTTCACAGAAACAAACGTTTTTATCACAGTGCCACCTACTGTATTTGGCACAGATTACTTCACTTCTCATTAATACATCATCTGAGATTAAACAAGCTAAATGCTACATGATACAGCAAATCTGTGAACTTAAAAAACTGTCCTTTATTAATTTGGGGAGGGGGAGATGGTATTTGGTGAATTTATTTTTAAGTTGCCTTACCTTTTAGGGAGAAGTAAAAAAATTGTATCATTATTTTAATTTCCCTAACAGTGAAGATTTTCGAAAATCAACACCAATTTAACTTCTAGGAGAATATTTTAAGAAATTTTAGTTATTTTATTTTTTTTTAAAGATTTTATTTATTTATTTGAGAGAGAGAGAGAATGAGAGACAGAGAGCACGAGAGAGAAGAGGGCAGAGGGAAGAGGGCAGAGGGGGAAGCAGACCCCCCGCTGAGCAGGGAGCCCGATGTGGGACTCGATCCTGGGACTCCAGGATCATGACCTGAGCCGAAGGCAGTCGCTTAACCAACTGAGCCACCCAGGCGCCCCAGAAATTTTAGTTATTAATTGTACCAAAACTGGTTGTTGTTTTAAGCAACAAGTGTTTGGTGGTTTATTATGAAGCAATACAAATCTAATGTAGTCTAGCAGATCTCAATTCTTTTTTTTTCTTGCAGCTTCATGGTTGGTTTTGGCCAAACTTTTTATTTAGTATTCTGTAGTTGCTTAACACACACTTAAATGGTCTTATTGAGGGAGGGGGAAAGGGAGGTTCTTGTAGATTCCCAAGGAAATGTCAGAAAGGTAGCAGATCTCAGTTCTGACCTCAAGTAAAACCAACTCTTAGAAGTTAAATAATACTAAATAATAATGTTTATGGTAATGTTAGCAGCTAGCGCTTACTATATGCCACACTCTGCTAAACCTTCACATTAATTCTCACTTAATCTTCAAAAAAAAAATTGTGATGAAACAAAGAAAAGAAGGGACCTGCCCAATGTCACATAGCTGGTGATGGGACTTAGACTCATCCTTAGTTATCTGACTGCAAAACTGAACTTCTTAATCCTACATTGTTCCTGTTATTTGAGAATGGCAGTAATTCCTACATTTCTTTAGTCCTGAAGTATAAGTACATAATTTACAAAAATATATATCTGGATAAGTTGGGGGCCAAGTGTTGAGAGCGGCAGGACAACAGAACTAGCTCTGATATACACAACTACTATACATCTCAATTTTATAAATGAGGAGAGTATATTTATTTAGAGTATACTTAATTAGAAAAGGAGAGTATATTTAATTAGAAAGACAAGAAATTTGTCCCTAAAACAATACTATCAGGTAAGATTCTTACCTTTCAGTTCTCCTATCTTTCCATAGATCAAACTAGTATGTACATACTGAAGGTTTTATTAATTAAAATGTTTTCACATTGACGGCCACATCTACATACTTAAAATTGTTAATGACATGTAACATTCCACTGTCCTCATGATGATACTGTTAAAGGCCTGATTATTTAGGGTCAAGAAAATATCTGAGTCCCTTACAAATGCCTGACCCTCAGTTTGCTCTTCTGTAAAAATGACACCACCATCTAAAGTTACTGTAGGGAATAAATTTGAAAAAAACAAATGAGTGATTAGAAAAATGCCAACAACACTGCAAGAACTTATTTCCTTCTCTATTCCAATTGCGGGTTTGTCAATTATTTATCATTTATCATTATTAGACAGCACAAATCTTTTTTTTTTTTTAAGATTTTATTTGTTTATTTGACAGAGAGTGAGACAGGAGAGAGGGAACACAAGCAGGGGGAGTGGGAGAGGGAGAAGCAGTTTTCCCCCTGAGCAGGGAGCCAGATGTGGGGCTCAATCCCAGGACCCTGGGATCATGATCTGAGCTGAAGGCAGACGCTTAACGACTGAGCCACCCAGGTGCCCCAACATAATAAATCTTATTAAAGGTTATGATACATTTTGGTGGCTCCTGTAAGCAGAATGCATTTCAAAAACGGTAAGCTACAATACAATAAAAATTGTACCTGTTTTGACTCTTAACTATAGAGAACAAAGTGATGGTTACCAGAGGGGAGGTGGGTGGGGATAAGAGTGAATTAGGTGATGGGGATTAAGGAGTGCACTTGTCGAAATGAGCATTGGGTGATGTATGGGAGTGCTGAATCACTCTATTGTATACCTGAAAGTAATATAACACTGTATGTCAACCAATAAAATTAAAATTAAAACTTTAAAAAAACCCACATTTCTCAAGACAGTTTTGGTAAATATTATATATTAATCTTATGAGTGAACTACTGTATTATAATTTGAAATACTGCATATTGAAATATTGTAATTTGAAAATACACACATTTTATCAATAAAGACTTTTAGTTGGCATTATATTCAATCATTTTATTTTTGTTAGTATAATGGATATAAGGTTATATCTTACAGTTAAATTTTATTTCAGAGAATCAGTGTAGCACAGTGACTAAGAGTGTAGACTTAACCTCTCCATGCCTCAATTTCCTCATTTATAAAATTGAGATGTTAATACTGACATTTCATAATCTTGTTATAAGGGTTAAATGAGTTAGTACATGTAAACTGCTTAGACCATAACACAGGAAGTGCTATGTAAGTGTTTATTATTATTTCTTTCATTATCTCAGGAGACACGCTCTTAGGAAGTCACAAAATAAGGCCAGGAGGGTGGGTTCTAGAAATGGATAGAGGTGAGCTGAACCAGACTCTGTCAAATACTGGCTGTGTGGCCTTGACATAATTATCTAACCTCTATAAACTAATAACCTACTAATATGGGGATAATAATATTCAGAAACAATCTATACAGGATTTAGCATTATAGTGTCAAATTCACACCAAGTATCTTTTTGAACAACCTATTTGCACTATCTATTCAATGGAAACCAAGTATTATATATATTTGGGTTATTAAGTATTTAATATTATGTATATTACCTAACACATTTATCTATTTTCTCTTCACTTTTTATACTAAATTTATCAATCTTATAATGGATAACTTTCTTTTATAAATAGGAAATATCTTCTTAACAGAGTTAAGACAAGTCTGTTATTCTGATTTAAGATTTTTTTCTTATGTGTAATTTTTAGTTCTCCCAAATTTGCTGCAG
>NC_058412.1:86710071-86731583 GCF_002201575.2 Neomonachus schauinslandi | reverse complement strand
ATTATTTCTCTTCTCCTGCTGGGTTTAGGCTTTATTTGCTGTTCTTTCTCCAGCTCCTTTAGGTGTAGGGTTAGGTTGTGTACTTGAGACCTTTCTTGTTTCTTGAGAAAGGCTTGTATTGCTATATACTTTCCTCTTAGGACTGCCTTTGCTGCATCCTAAAGATTTTGAATAGTTGTGTTTTCATTTTCATTGGTGTCCATGATTTTTTTAATTCTTCTTTAATTTCCAGGTTAACCCATTCATTCTTGAGTAGGATGCTCTTTAGCCTCCATGTATTTGCGTTCCTTCTGACTTTCCTCTTGTGATTGAGTTCTAGTTACAAAGCATTGTGGTCTGAATATAGGCAGGGAATGATCCCAATCTTTTGGTACTGGTTGAGACCTGATTTGTGACCTAGGATTGATCTATTCTGGAGAATGTTCCATGGCCACTAGGGAAGAATGTGTATTCTGTTACTTAGGGATGGAATGTTCTGAATATATTTGTGATGTCCATTTGGTCCAGTGTGTCATTTAAAGTCTTTATTTCCTTGTTGATCTTTTGCTTAGACAATCTGTCCATTTCAGCGAGGGTGGTATTAAAGCCCCCCCACTATTAGTGTATTGTTGTTGATGTGTTTCTTTGCTTTTGTTATTAATTGCCTTATATAATTGGCTGCTCCCAGGTTAGGGGCATAGATATTTACAATTGTTAGAATTTCCTGTTGGATAGACTATTTCTAGATTATTAGATTGTTAGATCTTCTTGTCGGATAGATATCTTTAAGTAGGATATAGTGTCCTTCCTCATCTCTCATTACAGTCTTTGGTTTAAAATCTAATTTGTCTGATATAAGGATTGCCATCCCAGCTTTCTTTTGGTGTCCATTAGCATAGTAAATAGTTTTCCACCCCCTCACTTTCAATCTGGGGGTGTCTTTGGGTCTAAAATGAGTCTCTTGCAGACAGCATATCGATGGGTCTTGCTTTTTAATCCAATCTGATAGCCTGTGTCCTGTGATTGGGGCATTTAGCCCATTTACATTCAGGGTAACTATTGAAAGATAGGAATTTAGTGCCATTGTATTGCCTGTAAGGTGACTGTTACTGTATTATGTCTGTGTTCCTTTCTGGTCTATGTTGCTTTTAGGCTCTCTCTTTGCTTAGAGGACCCCTTTCAAGATTTCTTGTAGGGCTGGTTTCGTGTTTGCAAATTCCTTTATTTTTTGTTGTTCCTGGGAGCTTTTTATCTCTCTTTCTATTTTCAATGACAGCCTAGCTGGATATAATATTCTTGGCTGCATATTTTTCTCGTTTAGTGCTCTGATATATCCTGCCAGTCCTTTCTGGCCTGCCAGGTCTCTGTGGATAGGTCTGTTGCCAATCTAATGTTTCTACCATTGTAGGTTATATATCTCTTCTCCCGAGCTGCTTTCAGGATTTTCTCTTTGTCTCTGAGACTCGTAAGTTTTACTACTAGGTGTTGGTGTGTTGACCTATTTTTTTAAATTTTGATGGAGGTTCTCTGTGCCTCCTGGATTTTGATGCCTGTTTCCTTCCCCAAATTAGGGACATTCTCCGCTATAATTTACTCCAATATACCTTCTGTCTGGCTCTCTCTCTCTTCTTCTTCTGGGATCCCAATTATTCTAATGTTGTTTTGTCTTATGGTATCTCTTATCCCTCGATTTCTGCCCTCATGATCCAATAGTTGTTTATCTCTTTTTTCTCAGCTTCTTTATTTTCCATCATTTGGTCTTCTATATCACTGATTCCCTCTTCTGCCTCATTTATCCTAGCAGTTAGCACCCCCATTTTTGATTGCACCTCATTAATCTAGCCTTTTTTATTTCAACTTGGTTAGATTTTAGTTCTTTTATTTCTCCAGAAAGGGTTTCTCTAATAACTTCCATGCTTTTTTCAAGCCCAGCTAGTATCTTTAAAATCATCATTCTGAACTCTAGTTCCGACATCGTACTAATGTCCGTATTGAGTCGGTACTACCTCTTGTTCTTTTCGTTGAGGTGATTTTTTTCCATATTGTCATATTGTCCAGAGGAGAATAGATGAATGAGAGAACAAAATGCAACAACGTCCCCAGAAAATATACTCTAAGCAAATCAGAAAAGACCTGAATCCAGGAGAAAAGAAAGGGAAAGAAAGAAAAAAGAAAAAGAAAAAGAAAAGGATAAAAACAACAACAACAAAAAACAGAACAAAACAAAAAAAACCCCAGAATATGATCAAATATGATCAGGCTGGTGCATAGATCCATGCCACACACTAGATTTTAGGTGTATTTTGGTCTGTTAGAAGAAAGTGCCTCCAAAAATTTTAAAGAAAAAAAACCTTATATATTTACAAAAATAAGGGTTAATACGATGAAGGGATGGAATATGACTGTAAAGATGAACATTATAAAAGGTTTTATAAAAGGAATTGATAAGAAGTTGAAAAAAGAAAGAAGAGGATTTAAAAACAAAGAAAAAAAAGGGAGAGATTGTGATCAGGGAGGAGACTAGAACAAAGTCATACACTTGAGATTTAGGGTATATTTTGATCTGTTAGAAGAAACTGTATCTCAAAATTTTAAAGAGAGAACAACTTATATATGTATGCCAAAAATAAGGGTAACTACTATGAAGGGATAGAATATGACTCTAACAATGAAAAATAAAATGTTTTTTAAAAAGGGATTAATAAGATGTTGTTTGAAAAAGGGAAAAAGAAAAATTCAAAAAAGAAAAAAAGAAAAAGGAATTTAAAAAAAAAAACTTTGAAAGACTAAAGAATCATGGTAAAAAAGCCATGAATTTTATGTGCAGTATTTCCGTAGTGCTGGAGTTCTGCCATTCTCATTGATTGGTAAACTTGGTCTTGGCTGGCTGTTCTTGCTGATCTTCTGGGGAGGGCCCTGTTGCCGTGGTTCCCAAATGTCTTTGCCGGAGGTGGAATTGCCCTGCCCTGCTGGTCCGGGCTAAGTAATCTGCTCGGGTTTGCTCTTGGGAGCTTTTGTTCCCTGCAAGCTTTCCGTACAGCTTTGGAGGCTGAGAGTGGAAATGGCGGACTCCCAATCTCCACCCTGGAGGAGCTGAGAACTCGGGGCCCCGCTCCTGAGTGAGCCCCCAGAGAAAAGCAGTCAGTCACTCCCATCTCCCCGGTCTCCGGCCGCACTCTGTGGTCACCCGGCCTGTGACCGAGCATTTCTATCTCTGGCACCCGATTTGCTGTGGAGTCTCCAAACCCAGCAGATCCCTGCAATGTGCTCCCATGCCGCTCATCCCGGGGTAGGAAGGGGAGTCTCCCCGGATCTGCCACTTGTTGAGTCCCTGCTGGAAGAGCAGTGGCCCGACTGCCGCGGATCACGGTTTATGGCAACCCTGAGCTGAGAGCCCACTCCTCGGCTCCATCTCTGCAGCTGGCTTCCACGCTCCAAAACCTGGAGCTCTGCTGCACTCAGGCACCCGTGGTCCCTCTGTGACCCTGAGGGTCCTGAGACCACACTGTCCCATGAGGGTTCCATCTCCCGCTTAGCCACTGGAGCGACATCCCTCAGTGGAGCTGACTTCTAGAAGTTCCGATTTTGTGCTCCACTGCTCTATCACTTGCCAGAAGCGGTGGATGGAACCCCCTCCCCCACCATCTATCCTCCCAAATATTGCCTCGGATTCACTTCTCTGCACATCCTACTCTCCAGAAAGTGGTCGCTTTTCTGTTCAGAGTTGTTGCTATTCTTTTCTTCAATCTCCTGTTGAGTTCATAGGTATTCTGAATGGTTTGATCCCTATCCAGCTGAATTCCTGGGACCAGATGAAATCCAGGTCTCCTACTCCTCTGGCATCTTGTTCTGCCCCCTTCCCCTGGATTTTTTACATAGACAATCACGTCATCTAAGAATAGGGACAAATTTATTTCTTCCTTTCCAGAAGTATGCCTTTTATTTACCTTTTCTTATAGCACAGCCTAAGACTTCTACTACTGTGTTGAATAGGAGTATGAGAGTGTACACTCTTGCCTTGATCCGACCTAGGGGGAACAGCATTCAGTCTTTGAACATTAAGTATGATGTTAGCTATAGGTTTTATGTGGATGCCTTTTATCAACCCTCTGTACATGCAGTAATAATAATAATAATAATAACAATAACACCCTCTGTTTTTAAAACACCATTATGCCTTTATTGTAAAAATAAAATTTAAGTCTGGTGAAATTAAAAATATGATTTTCCTCAGTCCCCTATACTTCTTTTTTCTTAATTTTAGATTATTTACTTATTTATTTATTTGAGAGAGAGAGAATGCACAAAGAGGGGGAGGAGCAAAAGCGGAGGGAGAGAATCTCAAGCAGACTCCCCACTGATCATGGAGCCCAATGTGGAGCTCTATCTCACAACCCTGAGATCATAACATGAGCCAAAACCAAGAGTCAGACGCTCAACTGATGAAGCCACCCAGGTGCTCCATTCCCCTACACTTCTGAAAATGCTTCTGTTCTTGTTGTGTCCCTTTCATCTCTCTCTTTCTATTCTGTACTCTTTGATGACATTCTAATTGCATTTAAGTCTTTTAAGTGGGGCCCAAGAAGTTATGGTTTTGTTTATTTGGGGCCTCTGTTCCATTGTGGTAGCACGGCCTAGAAGATGGCCACATCCTTTTATCTCAGTCTTTCTCTTTCTCTCTCAAGCATATGCTTACCCCCTCATGTATATACATCATCCATCTTCAGTAATTGACAATGCACAATCTTATTTCACTTTTACCCCCATTTCTACCTCCCTAATTTTCCTACATTATTTTGAAACAAATCCCAGAGAGCATATCATTTAATTTATAGTATTTCTGAATGTATCTGTAAAAAGCAGACATTTTAAGGTATGTGAAACAATACTATTATCATACAAAAACCAGAGAATTATTAATATCATGACATATCCTATTAATGTTCCCATTTGCTAGATTTCTTTTTTTAAAGATTTACTTGTTTTAGAGAGAGAGAAAGAGCATGAGTGGGAGGGGCAGAAGGAGAGGGAAAGAGAATTTCAAGCAGACTCTGCACTGAGTGCAGAGCCCGATGTGGGGCTCAATCTCACAACACTGAGATCATGACCCAAGCCAAAACCAAGACTTGCATGCTTAACTGACTGCATCGCCCAGGTGCCCCATGTTCACATTTGCTAAATTTATTGACAAAATAGTCTTTTTAGAGTTTGATTGTTTGATTCAGGATATTAAGACACATACATTGCAATTGGATTTATATGTCTCTTAAGTCTCTTTTAATCTAAAGGCCTCCCTGTCTCTTCCTTTTTCCTTTCAGTTATTAAAGAAATGGAATAGGGCGCCTGGGTGGCTCAGTCGGTTAAGCGACTGCCTTCAGCTCAGGTCATGATCCTGGAGTCCCGGGATCAAGTCCCACATCAGGCTCCCTGCTCGGCGGGGAGTCTGCTTCTCCCTCTCCCCCTCCCCCTGCTTGTGTTCCCTCTCTCGCTATGTCTCTCTCTGTCAAATAAATAAATAAAATCTTTAAAAAAAAATAAAGAAATGGAATAATTTATCCTAAGCATTTTCTTACAGTTGGATTTTTCTCATTGTGTCCCATTTACCATATTTCTTTTCCCACTCTGTTTCCTATAAATTACTAGTTAAATTTAAAGGTTTGATCAGACTCTGGTTTTTGTGTGTGTGTGCATGTGTATGTGAAGAGTATTTGATAAGGCATGTTATGTACTTCCATCAGGAGATATATAAAAGCTGTTGTCTTGTGATGTGAGCAGTCATTGATGATCATTGCCTAGATCATTAGGAGTTGCAAAATGGTGATGATCCTATCATTCTCCAATTTATTAGCTGAAATAATTCTTCAAGGAGAAGCCTCCTCTGATTAACTATTTTGTTACTCTGAGGATAAATGTTTGATTCTCTCTTTACTTAACTAGTTTTCAAAGCAGTGGATTTCAAAATAATCATCCTAAATTGACCAATTAGGTGTTTTTCCTCTTGTAACCATTTAACATTCATGGATTTAAAAACAGTTGATGGAAGCGCCTGGGTGGTGCATTTGGTTAAGCGTCTGACTCTTGGTTTCAGCTCAGGTTGTGATCTCGGGGTTGTGGGATTGAGGCCCCGGTTGGGCCCCATGGTCAACATGGAGTTCTCCCTCTCCCTCTGCCCCTCCCACCCTCTCTCTCTCTTTAAAATAAATAAATAAATCTTTAAAAAAAAAGGTGCATGAATTTCAATCTATTGCAGCTCTTATTCTTTCTGATGTTCAAATTGTCCCATTTTTGATTTATGGGAGCCCCTTCAAGTTGGCTCTGTAGTTGGCCATGTTCTTTTAACACAGGTCTTTGGTGCTTAGCTCTCCAGGTTGGATGGTACCTTAGAGGTCAGCTGGTTTAATCTCCATTGCTGCTCCATCGATAATCATTTCTGCTTGCCATTCATGGAGACTTCCTGAGATGCCCTAGTTATGTACTTATAGGCAACTTCCTTCTTGTGCTAAATCATTCCATTCTTTTTCAACTCTTCTAATCCAACCCACTCTTCAAATTTTGTTCCTCATAACTGAAGGTAAGTAGCATCATCTCTATAGGTAAATCACTTGCAATAAAATAGCAGGTTAACCAGATACTGTGCTCACTCCAATCATGTAGAGGTTGTTCAGAGAAACACAGCAAGAAATAGTTACATTCTAGGAATGCAGCTATATAAATAGCTGCAGAAGAATTGATACTGTTACAGTGGAATTCTTTTTTTTTTCACATCTGACACCAAAAAAAGACTTATTTTCTTCCTTTCAATCCTCTGTTCCTCATTCTGTCCTCTCTTGGCATTGGGTTGAGTAATACTGTCCATAAATTTTAGCAGGTAGAGCAGCATGGAATCCTCAGGGAGACAAGTGTCAGTGCATCCTTAACAATGTCCCCAGGCCACCTAGCAACTAAATACCACACCCAGTTCCAGTTCACTGCCACCTGTCTTTCTGGATATCATTTGGGCAAGAATTTTATTCTCTGAGATGACAGAGATGGGAATAATGTCCTTGACCATCTGATAGCTTCTGCTCTTGTACCTCTGAAGGAAAAAATTATTTTATTTCGTATATCACTATTTACCATGAGCACTGAAATCCCATAATATATTTATCATTTTTCATACTTTCTTAAAAGAACTAAAGAATATATATGAATTGAATGGGAGTCCTCTGAGGTTTCCTGATACTCTTTTTTTTTCCGTTATCATTTTTAAAAAATTTTTTTATTGTTATGTTAATCACCATACATTACATCATTAGTTTTTGATGTAGTGTTCCATGATTCATTGTTTGTGCATAACACCCAGTGCTCCATGCAGAATGTGCCCTCTTTAATACCCATCACAAGGCTAACCCATCCTCCCACCCCTATCCCCTCTAGAACCCTCAGTTTGTTTTTCAGAGTAAATCGTCTCTCATGGTTCGTCTTCCCCTCCGATTTCTCCCCCTTCCTTTTTCCCTTCCTGCTATTTTCTTCTTCTTCTTTTTTTTTTTTTAACATATAATGTATTCTTTGTTTCAGGGGTACAGGTCTGTGATTCAACAGTCTTGCACAATTCACTGCACTCACCATAGTACATACCCTCTCCAGTGTTTATAACCCAGCCACCCCATCTCTCCGACCCTACCCCCCACTCCAGCAACCCTCAGTTTGTTTCCTGAGATTAAGAATTCCTCATATCAGTGAGGTCATATGATACATGTCTTTTTCTGATGGACTTATTTCGCTCAGCATAACACCCTCCAGTTCCATCCATGTCGTTGCAGATGGCAAGATCTCATTCCTTTTGATGGCTGCGTAATATTCCATTGTATATATATACCACATCTTCCTTATATATTCATCTGTCGATGAACATCTTGGCTCTTTCCACAGTTTGGCTATTGTGGACATTGCTGCTATAAACATCGGGGTGCATGTACCCTTTCGGATCCCTACTTTTGTATCTTTGGGGTAAATACCCAGTAGTGCAATTGCTGGATCGTAGGGTAGCTCTATTTTCAACTTTTTGAGGAACCTCCATACTGTTTTCCAGAGTGACTGCACCAGCTTACATTCCCACCAACAGTGTAGGAGGGTTCCCCTTTCTCTGCATCCCGCAAACATCTGTCGTTTCCTGACTTGTTAATTTCAGCCATTCTTACAGGTGTGAGGTGGTATCTCATTGAGGTTTTGATTTGGATTTCCCTGATGCCGAGTAATGTTGAGCATTTTTTCATGTGTCTGTTGGCCATTTGGATGTCTTCCTTGGAAAAATATCTGTTCATGTCTTCTGGCCATTTCTTGATTGGATTCTTTGCTCTTTGGGTGTTGAGTTTGAGAAGTTCTTTATATATTTTGGATACTAGCCCTTTATCTGATATGTCATTTGCAAATATCTTATTCCCATTCTGTCAGTCGTTTTTTTGGTTTTGTTGACTGTTTCTTTTGCTGTGCAAAAGCTTTTATCTTGATGAAGTCCCAATAGTTCATTTTTGCCCTTGCTTCCCTTGCCTTTGGCAATGTTTCTAGGAGGAAGTTGCTGCGGCTGAGGTCGAAGAGGTTGCTGCCTGTGTTCTCCTTTAGGATGTTGATGGACTCCTGTCTCACATTGAGGTCTTTCAACCATTTGGAGTCTATTTTTGTGTGTGGTGTAAGGAAATGGTCCAGTTTCATTCTTCTGCATGTGGCTGTCCAATTTTCCCAACACCATTTGTTGAAGAGATTGTCTTTCTTCCATTGGACATTCTTTCCTGCTTTGTGAAAGATTAGTTGACCATAGAGTTGAGGGTCCATTTCTGGGCTCTCTATTCTGTTCCATTGATATTTGTCTGTTTTTGTGGCAGTACCATACTGTCTTGATGATGACAGCTTTGTAATAGAGCTGGAAGTCCGGAATTGTGATGCCGCCAGCTTTGCTTTTCTTTTTCAACATTCCTCTGGCTATTCGGGGTCTTTTCTGGTTCCATACAAATTTTAGGATTATTTGTTCCATTTCTTTGAAAAAAGTGGATGGTATTTTGATAGGTATTGCACTGAATGTGTAGATTGCTCTAGGTAGCATTGACATCTTCACAATATTTGTTCTTCCAACCCATGAGCATGGAACATTTTCCATTTCTTTGTGTCTTCCTCAATTTCTTTCATGAGTATTTGATAGTTTTCTGAGTACAGATCCTTTGCCTCTTTGGTTAGATTTATTCCTAGGTATTTTATGGTTATGGGTGCAATTGTAAATGGGATCGACTCCTTAATTTCTCTTTCTTCTGTCTTGTTTTTGGTATATAGGAATGCCACTGATTTCTGTGCATTGATTTTATATCCTGCCACTTTACTGAATTCCTGTATGAATTCTAGCAATTTTGGGGTGGAGTCTTTTGGGTTTTCCACATAACATATCATATCATCTGCAAAGAGTGAGAGTTTGACTTCTTTGCTGATTCGGATGCCTTTTAATTCTTTTGATGTCTGATTGCTGTGGCTAGGACTTCTAATACTATGCTGAATAGCAATGGTGATAGTGGACATCCCTGCCGCGTTCCTGACCTTAGGGGGAAAGCTCTCAGTTTTTCCCCATTGAGGATGACATTCCCTGTAGGTTTTTCATAGATGGTTTTTATGATATTGAGGTATGTACCCTCTATGCCTACACTCTGAAGAGTTTTGATCAAGAAAGGATGCTGTACTTTGTCAAATGCTTTTTCTGCATCTATTGTGAGGATCATATGATTCTTGTTCTTTCTTTTGTTAATGTATTATATCACGTTGATTGATTTGTGGATGTTGAACCAACCTTGCAGCCCAGGGATAAATCCCACTTGGTCGTGGTGAGTAATCTTTTTAATGTACTGTTGGATCCTTTTGGATAGTATTTTGGTAAGAATTTTTGCATCCATGTTCATCAAAGATATTGGTCTGTAATTCTCCTTTTTGATGGGATCTTTGTCTGGTTTTGGGATCAAGGTAATGGTGGCCTCATAAAACGAGTTTGGAAGTTTTCCTTCCATTTCTATTTTTTGGAACAGTTTCAGAAGAATAGTTATTAATTCTTCTTGAAATGTTTGGTAGAATTCCCCTGGGAAGCCAACTGGCCCTGGGCTTTTGTTTGTTGGGAGATTTTTGATGACTGCTTCAATTTCCTAGTGGTTATAGGTCTGTTCAGGTTTTCTATTTCTTCCTGGTTCAGTTTTGGTAATTGATACATCTCTAGGAATGCCTCCATTTCTTCCAGATTATCTAATTTGCTGGCAAAGTGTTGTTCATAATATGTTCTTATAACTGTTTGTATTTCTTTGGTGTTGGTTGTGATCTCTCCTCTTTCATTCATGATTTTATTTATTTGGGTCCTTTCTCTTTTCTTTTTGATAAGTCTGGCCAGGGGTTTATCAATCTTGTTAATTCTTTCAAAGAACCATCTCCTAGTTTCGTTGATCTGTTCTACTGTTCTTTTAGTTTCTATTTCATTGATTTCTGCTCTGATCTTTATTATTTCTCTTCACCTGCTGGGTTTAGGCTTTATTTGCTGTTCTTTCTCCAGCTCCTTTAGGTGTAGGGTTAGGTTGTGTACTTGAGACCTTTCTTGTTTCTTGAGAAAGGCTTGTATTGCTATATACTTTCCTCTTAGGACTGCCTTTGCTGCATCCCAAAGATTTTGAACAGTTGTGTTTTCATTTTCATTGGTGTCCATGATTTTTTTAATTCTTCTTTAATTTCCTGGTTGACCCATTCATTCTTTAGTAGGATGTTCTTTCATCTCCATGTATTTGAGTTCTTTCCGACTTTCCTCTTGTGATTGAGTTCTAGTTACAAAGCATTGTGGTCTGAATATAGGCAGGGAATGATCCCAATCTTTTGGTACTGGTTGAGACCTGATTTGTGACCTAGGATTGATCTATTCTGGAGAATGTTCCATGGCCACTAGGGAAGAATGTGTATTCTGTTGCTTAGGGATGGAATGTTCTGAATATATTTGTGATGTCCATTTGGTCCAGTGTGTCATTTAAAGTCTTTATTTCCTTGTTGATCTTTTGCTTAGATGATCTGTCCATTTCAGCGAGTGGGGTGTTAAAGTCCCCCACTATTAGTGTATTGTTGTGGATGTGTTTCTTTGCTTTTGTTATTAATTGCCTTATATAATTGGCTGCTCCCAGGTTAGGGGCATAGATATTTACAATTGTTAGATCTTCTTGTTGGATAGACCCTTTAAGTAGGATATAGTGTCCTTCCTCATCTCTTATTACAGTCTTTGGTTTAAAATCTAATTTGTCTGATATAAGAATTGCCATCCCAGCTTTCTTTTGGTGTCCATTAGCATGGTAAATGGTTTTCCACCCCCTCACTTTCAATCTGGGGGTGTCTTTGGGTCTAAAATGAGTCTCTTGCAGACAACATATCAATGGGTCTTTCTTTTTAATCCAATCTGATAGCCTGTCTTTTGATTGGGGCATTTAGCCCATTTACATTCAGGGTAACTATTGAAAGATAGGAATTTAGTGCCATTGTATTGCCTGTAAGGTGACTGTTACTGTATATTGTCTGTGTTCCTCTCTGGTCTATGTTGCTTTTAGGCTCTCTCTTTGCTTAGAGGACCCCTTCAATATTTCTTGTAGGGTTGGTTTCATGTTTGCAAATTCCTTTAGTTTTGTTTGTCCTGGAAGCTTTTTGTTTCTCCTTCTATGTTCAGTGACAGCCTAGCTGGATATAGTATTCTTGGCTGCATATTTTTCTCATTTAGTGCTCTGATATATCCTGCCAGTCCTTTCTGGCCTGCCAGGTCTCTGTGGATAGGTCTGTTGCCTATCTAATGTTTCTATCATTGTAGGTTACAGATCTCTTCTCCCGAGCTGCTTTCAGGATTTTCTCTTTGTCTCTGAGACTCATATGTTTTACTATTAGATGTCAGGGTGTTGACCATTTTTATTGATTTTGAGAGGGGTTCTCTGTGCCTCCTGGACATGATGCCTGTTTCCTTCCCCAAATTAGAGAACTTCTCTGCTATAATTTGCTGCAATATACTTTCTGCCCTTCCCTCTCTTTCTTCTTCTTCTGGGATCCCAATTATTCTAATGTTGTTTCATCGTATGGTATCACTTATCTCTCGAATTCTGCCCTCGTGATCCAATAGTTGTTTATCTCTCTTTTTCTCAGCTTCTTTATTTTCCATCATTTGGTCTTCTATATTACTGATTCTCTCTTCTGCCTCATTTATCCTAGCAGTTAGTGCCCCCATTTTTGATTGCACCTCATTAATAGCCTTTTTGATTTCGACTTGGTTAAATTTAGTTCTTTTATTTCTCCAGAAAGCGTTTCTCTAATAACTTCCATGCTTTTTTCAAGCCTAACTAGTATCTTAAAGTGATCATTCTGAACTCTAGATCGTACATCGTATTAATGTCCGTATTGAGTAGGTCCCTGGCAGTAGGTACTACCTCTTGTTCTTTTTGTTGAGGTGATTTTTTTCCATTTTGTCCAGAGGAGAATAGATTAGTGAGAGAACAAATGCTAACAGGGTAACAATGTCCCCAGAATATATACTCTAAACAAATCAGAAGAGACCTGAACCCGGGGAAAAGAAAGGGAAAGAAAGAAAAAAGAAAAAGAAAAAAAAGAAAAAGAAAAAGATAAAAACAAAGAAAAACAAAACAAAACAAAAAAAACAGACATGATCAAATATGATCAGGCTGGTGCATAGATCCGTGCCACACACTAGATTTTGGGTGTATTTTGGTCTGTTAGAAGAAAGTGCCTCCCAAAATTTCAACGAAATAAAAACATATATGTACAACAATAAAGGTTGATTTGATGAAGGGATGGAATATGAATGTAAAGATGCAAATTATAAAAAATTTTATAAAAGGAATTGATAAATTGTTTGAAAAAAGAAAGGAGGATTTAAAAAAAAAAAGGGAGAGATTGTGATCAGGCAGGAGAGTGGAACAAAACCATACAGTAGAGATTTAGGGTATATTTTGATCTGTTAGAAGAGACTGTATCTCAAAATTTTAGAGAACAACTTATATATATATGCCAAAAATAAGGGTAACTAGTATGAAGGGATAGAATATGACTCTAAAAATGAAAAATAAAAATGTTTTTTAAAAAAGGGATTGATAAGATGTTGGTTGAAAAAGGGGAAAAGAATAATTCAAAAAAGAAAAAGAAGACAGTTAAAAAAAAATTAACTTTGAAAGACTAAAGAATCATGGTAAAAAAGCCATGAATTCTATGTGCATTATTCCCCTAGCACTGGAGGTCTGCCGTTCTCATTGATTGGTAAACTTGGTCTTGGCTGGCTGTTCTCGCTGATCTTCTGGGGGAGCGGCCTGTTGCCGTGGTTCCCAAATGTCTTTGCTGGAGGTGGAATTGCCCCGCTCTTGCCGTCCGGGCTAAGTAATCTGCTCGGGTTTGCTCTTGGGAGCTTTTTTTCCCTGCAAGCTTTCTGTGCAGCTTTGGAGGCTGAGAGTGAAAATGGTGGCCTCCCAATCTCCACCCTGGAGGAGCCGAGAACTCGGGGCCCCGCTCCTGAGTGAGCCCCCAGAGAAAAGCAGTCAATCACTCCCGTCTTCCCAGTCTCTGGCCGCACTCTGTGCTCACCTGGCCTGTGACCGAGCGTTTCTATCTCTGGCACCTGACCCCTTGTGGAGTCTCCAAACCCAGCAGATCCCTGTGGTGCACTCCCGTGCTGCTCCTTCTGGGGGAGGAAGGGGAGTTTCCCCGGATCTGCCGCTTGTGGGTCCCTGCTGGAGGAGCAGTGGCCCGACTGTGCCGTGGATCACGGTTTATGGCAACCCCGAGCTGAGAGCCTGCACCTCGGTCTGTCTCTGCAGCCAGTTTCCCCGCTCTGATACCTGGGAGCTCTGCCGCACTCAGGCCCCCCCATTCTTTCTGTGACCTCGAGGGTCCTGACCACAGTGTCCCACGAGGGTTCCATCCCCCGCTTAGCCACTGGCGCGACGTCTTCAGTGGAGCAGACTTCTAAAAGTTCTGATTTTGTGCTCTGCTGCTCTATCACTTGCCAGAAGTGGCAGAAGGAGCCCCCGCCGTCTATCCTCCCGAATATCGCCTCGGATTCACTTCTCCGCATGTTCTACCTTCCAGAAAGTGGTCGCTTTTGTGTTCAGAGAGTTGTTGCTATTCTTTTCTTCGATCTCCTATTGAGTTTGTAGGTGTTCAGAATGGTTTGATCCCTATCCAGCTAAATTCCTGAGACCAGATGAAATCCAGGTCTCCTACTCCTCTGCCATCTTGCTCTGCCCCTGGGTTTCCAGATATTCTTTTTTTTTTTTTTTTTTTTTAAGATTTTATTTATTTATTTGAGAGAGAGAGAATGAGAGACAGAGAGCACGAGAGGGAGGAAGGTCAGAGGGAGAAGCAGGCTCCCCGCCGAGCAGGGAGCCCGATGCGGGACTCGATCCCGGGACTCCAGGATCATGACCTGAGCCGAAGGCAGTCGCTTAACCAACTGAGCCACCCAGGCGCCCCCAGATATTCTTAACTCCATAGTAAAGACATATTTAGATTTTGGAAAGATTATTTTTTATATTTCACATTCTTTGGGCTGATGAGTTCATGTATTTAAGACATATATTAGCATAATGAGACTATGACCAGTTTAATGATATGTTTCTTTCCAGTTGTACAGGTTACTCAGGTTCATTAGTGAACATCTGGAAAATACAGGAAAATCTCAAAAAGAAAATAAAAATCACCTTGAACATATAATAGAAATAGAAAATAGGGGCATTGTCTTCATATTTGTCAATAGTATGTGGTATGTTACTGGGCACATTGAATGCTAGTTGGAGACTGCTTTGTCTCAATCAACACTAGTCACATAATATAATTTGAGGGTATTGAAAGGCCCTACCTAAGTAAATAGATCTTCTTCACCAGTTGCCATGGTGCCACCATTTCCTTCTTATGTGGTTTAGATGACAAAGGTGGGGCATTATTTCCAGAAGGGCCTCATTACAATACACCTGTTATTAGGGTTCTGAGTGACATCTGATCTTTTTTTGTTAATACATTAGCAAGTTTTAGTTCAAGAAATTAGTTCTTGGCTTATTAGAGCCTCAGCCGTATTTGTTATAGTAAGTATGAATCTTGCATACTTATTTATAAATGGGCATAGGAAACCAAGGCCTGAGTTTAAGGTATTGTTCAAAGGCCATAAAATGGCTAGTGGCAGAATCGGGACCATAACTGAGGGTTCTTTTTTTTTAATTAGAAAAAAATTATTTACTTTTAAAATTCCAGTATAATTAATGTGCAGTGTTGTATTAGTTTCAAGTGTACAATATAGTGATTCAACCATTACTCAGTGCTCATCATAATAAGTGTACTCTTACTTCCCATCCTCTATTTCACCCATCCCCCCACCTCCCTTCTGGTAGCCATCTGTTCTCTATAGTTAAGAGTCTGTTTTTGTCTCTTTTTTTCTTCGATCATTTGTTTTGTTTCTTAAATTCCACATATAAGTGACATCACATGATATTTGTTGTCTTTCTCTGACTGGCTTATTTCACTTCACATTATACTCTCTAGACCCATCCAAGTTGTTGCAAATGGTAAGATTTCATTTCTTTTTTATGGCTGAGTAATATTACTCTGTGTGTGTGTGTGTGTGTGTGTGTGTCACATCTTTTTTTTTTTTTTTGAAAGATTTTATTTATTTGACAGAGTGAGAGAGCACAAGCAGGGGGAACAGGAGAGGGAGGGGAAGAAGCAGGCTCCCCGCTGAGCAGGGAGCCCAATACGGGGCTCAATCCCAGGACCCTGGGATCATGATCTGAGCTGAAGGCAGATGCTTAACCATCTGAGCCATCCAGGCACCCCATATATACCACATCTTTGTCCATCTGTGGATGGACACTTGGGCTGCTTTATTGCCTCACAGTTCTGGAAGCTAGAAATCCAAAATTAAGGTGTTTACAAGCTTAGTTTCTTCAGAGGGCCATGAGGGAAGGATGTATCCGGGCCTTTTTCCTTGACTTGTAGATGGGCAGCTTCTCCCTTTGTCTTTTCACATTGTCTTCCCTCTATGTATGTCTTTGCAGCCAAATTTCCCCCTTTTATAAGGACACCAGTCATGAGCAAATTACTCTAACCGTATCTCACATGACCTGAGCCAATAAGTGTCTCCTCATCTGTGGAAAGAATAGAATTAAGATAACATGGTTTCAGAATTTCTAACCCATACTACTGTGAGAAATAAACCTACTATATAGACTTTAAAATTTGCTTCTTTTGTTTGAGGGTACATAGACAAAATATTATGTTCAAAAGTTCCTTGGGTCACTTCATCAGTGTGGTTTTGTTATTCATTTGAGATACGGTTAGAGTAATTTGTTTCTATTACATTTTTTATTTCCCATCCATGTGAAACATTAACATAGTTTTGAAAGTCAGGACTCTTAAAAAAAGGCATACTCAGTGCAATAGTTAATTTTATGTGTCAACTTAATTAGATCATGGGATGCCCAGATATATTTGGTTAAAAGTTGTTTCTGACTGTGTCTGTGAGGATGTTTCCAAATGAAATCACCATTTGAATTGGTGGACTGAGTAAAGCACTTTGCCCTCCCTGATGTGGATAGACATCTTCCAATCTGTTGAGGGCCTGAATAGAATAACAAGGCTTAGGAAAGAAGATTTCAACCCTTCCTGCCTGACTGCTTGAGCACGGCACTGATCTCCTGGCCCCACACTCCTGGTTCCCAGGCCTTTAGACCCAGACTGGAATCTCTACCATCATCTATCCTATTAACATCTGGCATTACTGGGGTACGTTTGTTACCATTGATGAACTGATATTGATACATTATTATTAACTAAAGACCATAGTTTATATTAAGCTTCACTCTTTGTGTTGTACATTCAATCAATTTTTACAAGTGTATAATGAAATTCATCTACCATTACAGTGTCATACAGAACAGTTTCACTGCCTTTTTTTTTTTAAAGATTTTTATTTATTTATTCATGAGAGACAGAGAGAGAGAGAGAGAG
This sequence comes from Neomonachus schauinslandi, assembly GCF_002201575.2. NCBI lineage: Eukaryota > Metazoa > Chordata > Mammalia > Carnivora > Phocidae > Neomonachus > Neomonachus schauinslandi. Next base: position 86,714,582 of record NC_058412.1, on the reverse strand, counting down.
GCAGAGGCAGCGAGAGAAGTAGGCTCCCCACGGAGCAGGGACCCCGATGTGGGACTCAATCCCAGGATCCTGGGATCATGACCTGAGCTGAAGGCAGATGCTTAACCGACTGAGCCACCCAGGCGTCCCTCACTGCCTTAATGATCCCTTGTGCTCCGTCTATTTCTCTCTCCTCTCTAGAGTATGTAACTCTTGATCTCGGGTGGTAGGTTCATGACCTATGTTGGGTGTAGAGATTACTTAAAAATGAAATCTTTTATTAAAGTTTTTTTTTTTTTTTTTTTTTTGGAGGGAGAGGGAGAAGCAGGTTCCCCGCTGAGCAGGGAGCCCTAGGCAGGGCTCAATCCCAGGACCCTGAGATCATGACCTGAGGTGAAGGCAGACGCTTAACCGACTGAGCCACCCAGGTGCCCCCAAAATAAAATCTTTAAAAAAAAAATAGCACACTCTACTGACTGAGCCAGCCAGGTGAACCAGTCATGGCTTAACTGGGGAAAGGAATCAGCCATCACTATAGAAATGAGATTGCCTACCCTGTGGAGACTGAGAAGCTGAGGGCCTCTGACAATATTGTAATAATATTTGGGCCTAGAATGTTGCTACTTCCAGGAGCAGGGATTGGGCCATAATTTGTGACCTTCAGAGTTAACTGACTGTGTTAGGAACACACTGTAATCTGTGCAAACTGACCTGCCTTCTATGCTTCATGTGTTTTCCTTAGGGTTTTCTCCTTTTTTAACTTTGAGATTTTTCCTTAACCCTTTGTAGTCTCTTTAAAACAAGGCTTGTCTCAGCTATAATCAGGAGAAGCAAAGGAGGAATTTTTGGCAAGCAGTTGAACCAGACTATGAAGGGAAGGGGCAAGTCCCTGGAGCATTTTAGTTGTGGCGGTGGGAAGCAGAGTGAGAGATCCTCATGGGAAAAGGGGGACCCAGGGTAGAGAATTGGGGCTCTTGGTCAGTTTCTTTTTGGTTTTTGGAGAATCTCATTCCAGGGCTAAAGGCATGGAAATTTTATGTTTTATTAAGTGAAGCCACATTCATTTGTATCTTTGCTTCTATATGACCTACTTTTCTGGACCTTCATTTTTCAGTCCCTTTCAGGCCCTTTATATTTCAGAAAACTAGTTTCAGGTAGTTTTATGGGTTGTCAACCTCCCTTTTAAAAGAGTCCCAGCCAGGCACCCCTATAGTGAACAGCTTTTAAAAGATATAGTGTCTCTTTCTGAAGAAGATGTCAGGCATGTTTACTGACCGTTATAAAGAATTGAGGCTTTTTAAGCTCAGGTCCTCACTGGTATTACAGCCCATGGCTAGGAATTTGTCTTTATACTGCCCTATGAGAGTTGGGGGTTTAGAGAAACACTGATACTCTGGCTATTGCTATTCTTGTGAATTTAAAAAGTCCTTGGACTCTGACCTAGGAGTCTAGTGTCTTCTGTCAGCATCCATAAAACTGTGGCAGGCTTACTTAGTAAGCTTGTGAGTAGGGTAAAATCACAAACCCTCAGTTCTTGACATAAGGCATTCAGATCCTTTCTGCCTCAGTCTAACTTCAGTCTAACAGACACTGGTATCATGCAGGCTTCAACCACCTCTGCACAGGTACAGCCTGATGGCACGTTGCCAGGCCTGTGCTGTTGTACTTCTCACTTTGTGGCCTAGGGGTTCTCCACAACCCCTTTGTGGTGAGAACCTGCTCAGCACATAGGCATGCAAAGGTGGGTAGTGCAGGAAAGCAAACACCCATGGAACCATACAGGATGGTTCCATACAGAAGGATGATATTTTCATTTACTGAACTGGCAAAGATTGTGGGAAGAGCAGGATTGGGGGAAGATCAGGAATTTTGTTAATTAGTTGACTAATTGTGTGCTATATACTATTGGATGATCCAAAGATAAATGAAATATAGTCTCTTCTCTCAAGAAAAAGTAGGGAAAATAGAAACCATCCAGAAACATCAGTAATTGTGTAGGATATTTGTAGGTGCCATTGAAATCCAAAGGGAGAGGTCAGGAGGGCAGTTGCGTATGTAAGTCTCAAGTATGGTGGGATATCCTGACTCGTACCGGAAAATAGGTTGAGAGCATTTATAGTTTGATTTCAGTCAAGTAGGAGGCAAGGTCTTCTGCTTCCAGTAAATTTGAGCCTTGAAAATAGTGGAACATGTTTGCAACAGTTGCTGAAAGAAGTTTGATAGGAGTTTATAAGTGAGGAATGAAAAGACTACAAAGAGGCAGTGAGTTTTCAACTGAAATTAGAAGAAAGTCATGAGTCTGACAATAATTTTTATAATTTCTATCTAGCAAGTCTTACTCAAAATAGGAGGGGAAAATGGATAGTGGAGTCGACACAAGGGAGAACTGTACAATTTTATAGTTTCATAAAGTGGGCCTGGAAAACAGTAAAGGAAGGGGATTACAGCATGGTGATTAAGGTATACCTTTGGAAGGCCAAACCATAGAGCCCAAGTTAGGTAATGAAACCAAATGGAGATGAGGATAGGGAAAGAAAGAGGGATTCATACAATTGATATGCAAAGAAAGCAAAGAGGGGGTTTCTTAAGAGTGTGGGAATAATAAATGTTGAGAAGAACACTTTGATCTCAGAAGAGAAATCTCAAGATTTGGGATGTTGGCGTGGGGTAGAAGTGGAAACAAATTTAGAGAAGTCATATAGCTTGCCTAAAGTCACAAAATTTATAAACAGAAGACCTAGGATTAAAACCCAGTTTAACTCCAGAACCTGTATTAAGGGTTATATATATTTATTTTAACTTTTATTATGTAAACTTTTAAACATATAAAAGGCATGAATGTTCAGGTACCCCCATCACCCAGCTTCAACAATTATCAGCTCATGACTGGTCTTGTTTCATCTGTTTTTCTCCATTTACCTACACATGACTTTTTTTGGGTAATATTTTAGAGCAAATTATAGATATGATCATTTCTGTCCTAAATACTTCAGTGTTTCAAGGCCTATACTCTTTAAGGTTATTGTTCCTATTTCACAGATGAGGACACGGGATCAGAGAAGATTAAATAAGTTGCTCAAAGCTATGGAGTAATAAAGTCGTTCAAAGACAAAGTTAGTTCAGTTATTATCTGAATCATCCTTTTCCTTGATTGCTCTTCCCCAGGTTGGTGTGGCCTAGGAAAGCAAAAGTTCCATATCCAGTATTTTAGGGATCTTTGAGCTAAGATTAAGTACATTCATGTGCACAGGCTCAAAATAAAGGAAAAAAGCAAGCATTTCAACTTTTATTAGTTTGGAACTTCTGTTAGGAGCAAGGGATTCAAACTTTTAAAATGTTATCGGTCTGCTTTATCACAGCTTGTCTTTATTAAAAGGTAGGAAAACTTATTGTCCCTATTCTACATGTATAACTTTAGTATAAAACAAACTGCATCCATGTTAGGTCCTATATACGTTTAAAATATATTGGTTTCATTTGTAATTATAATGATTCCTAATAAGATCAAGAACCTTCCCACTTGCACCCATGAAGGTCCCTACCATGTCTGTCTTGTTTAATGTTTCTTCATACCTGGGATGGCCTCACACTGTGTAATGCACATAGTTGATTCTCAAATATTTGTCCATTAAGTGTACTTTATCTAATCCTAAGAAGAGACTTTGGTAATTATTGTGACATCTTCCTATCTAAAATTGTGTGTGGTATTTAGACATTGTGTATGATTTTAAAATTTGGGCGAAAAGAAAAAAGCATTTCTGAAGAACTGGACTAATGGTTAAAAACAAAATGGTATAAACAGTGCAAGCTTTTTTGGGGGAAGAGGGATGGGATGGTTGGAATTTTAAGAAATGATAGTGTCCTTCAGTGTGACTAGCTGTCTTCTAGGTGGTTGCAAGCTAGTTCACTTCCTTCATTGCCTTCAGAACATTTGGGGAGTCTTTTGTTTGAAAACTTGTATGTATACATTTTAGTCCAACACTATGAAGGATGAATCAAATGTAGCATGTAATGTGTTATAAAAAGTGATAGGTCCCTTGCCTTATTCATTCTGTACTTCATTTCTTCCATTTGTATGACTGTATCAGCACAGGCTGAATATAGTCTACTAAATTCAGTAATGAATACAGTTCTAGAACCAATGATGATTCCAGTCTACTGGTTAAAACTCTATGGCTGCTAACTACATAGAATTGATACACAGAATTGAAACAGAGACTTTTTGATCATCAGTTCCCAAATTCAGTCTCCTCTGCTTCTGGGGCGCTTGTCCAAGTACCCAAACCGTGTTTTCATCTTTTGTTCCAGGATTTTGTCCTAATCTAAACTAAAATCTATACTAAATTATTCTTTTGTCAATCCCTGGACACATGGCTCCCACAAGAACATGTTATTCAGGTTTTTTTTTTTTTTTTTTGAGTTTTGATTTTTTTTTTATTCTTATGTTAATCCCCATACATTACATCATTAGTTTTAGATGAAGTGTTCCATGATTCATTGTTTGTGCATAACACCCAGTGCTCCATGCAGAA
>NC_058412.1:86677671-86709571 GCF_002201575.2 Neomonachus schauinslandi | reverse complement strand
CTCAGATGGTTAAGCGTCTGCCTTCGGCTCAGGTCATGATCCCGGGGTCCTGGGATCGAGTCCCGCATCGGGCTCTCTGCTCCTTGGGAGCCTGCTTCTCCCTCTGCCTCTCTCTCTCTCTCTGTCTCTCATGAATAAATAAATAAATAAATAATAAAAAAAATAAAATAAAAAAAAATAAAAAAAAAAATAAAATGTCTATACTACTCAAAGCAATCTACACATTCACAACGCAATCCCTATCAAAATAACACCAGTATTTTTCATGGGCCTAGAAAAAGAATTCTAAAATTTGTATGGAACCAGAAAGGACCCCGAATAGCCAAAACAATCCTGAAAAAGAAAACCAAAGTGAGAAGCATCACAGTCCCAGACTTCAAGCTGTATTACAAAGCTGTAATCATCAGGACAGTATGGTACTGGCACAGAAACAGACACATCGAATAAAGAAACAGGATAAAGAACCCAGATTTGGACCCACAACTATATGGTCAACTAATCTTCAACAATACAGGAAAGAATATCCAATAGAAAAAAGACAGTTTCTTCAACAAATGGTGTTGAGAAAACTGGACAGCCACATGCAGAAGAATGAAACAGGACTACTTTTTTTTTTTTTTAAAGATTTTATTTATTTATTTGACAGAGAGAGACAGAGCGAGAGAGCGAACACAAGCAGGGGGAGTGGGAGAGGGAGAAGCAGGCCTCCTGCGGAGCAGGGAGCCCAATGCGGGGCTCAATCCCAGGAACCTGGGATCATGACCCGAGCTGAAGGCAGACACTTAACGACTGAGCCACCCAGGTGCCCCGAAACTGGACTACTTTCTTATACCATAAGCAAAAATAAATTCAAAATGGATGAAAAACCTAAATGTGAGACAGGAAGCCATCAAAATCCTAGAGGAGAACATAGGCAGCAACCTTTCTGACCTTAGCCCCAACAACTTATTACTAGACACATCGCTGGAGACAAGGGAAACAAAAGCAAAAATGAACTAGGACTTCATCAAAATAAAAAGCTTCTGCACAGCAAAGGAAACAGCTAACAAAACTAAAAGGCAGCCTACAGACTGGGAGAAGATATTTGCAAATGATGTACTTCATAAAAGGATAGTATCCAGAATCTATAAAGAACTCATCAAAATCAACCCCCCAAAAATAAATAATCCAGTTAAGAAATAGGCAGAAGATATGAACAGACATTTCTCCAAAGAAGAGATACAAATGGCCAACAGACACATGAAAAAATGCTCAACATCACTCATCATCAGGGAACTGCAAATCAAAACCACAATGAGATACCACCTCACACCAGTCAGAATGGCTAAACTGAACAACATCGGAAACAACAGATGTTGGTGAGGATGCAGAGAAAGGTGAATCCTCTTACACTATTGGTAGGAATGCAAGCTGGTGCAGCCAATCTGGAAAATGGTATGGACATCCTCAAAAAGTTAAAAATATAACTACCCTGGGGCGCCTGGGTGGCTTAGTCATTAAGCGTCTGCCTTCAGCTCAGGTCATGATCCCAGGGTCCTGGGATCGAGACCCTCATCAGGCTCCCTGCTCCGCGGGAAGCCTGCTTCTCCCTCTCCCACTCCCCCTGCTTGTGTTCCCTCTCACGCTGTGTCTCTGTCAAATAAATAAGTAAAATCTTTAAAAAAATAAAAATAAAAATAAAATAAATAAAATAAAAATATAGCTACCCCATGACCCAGCAATTGCACTACTAGACATTTATCCAAAGGATACAGAAGTGCTGAAACGAAGGGGCTCATACACCCCAATGTTTATAACAGCTCTATCGACAATTGCCAAATTATGGAAAGAGCCCAAGTGTCGACTGATGAACAGATAAAGAAGATGTGGTGTATATATGTGTGTATACACACACACACACACACACACACACACACACAATGGAATATTACTCGACCATCAAAAGGAATGAAATCTTGTAACAAGGTGGATGGAGCTAGAATGTATTATGCTAAGTGAAAAAAGTCAGAGAAAGATACATATCATATGATTTCACTCATTTGTGTAATTTAAGAAACAAAACTGATGAACATAGGGCACAGGAAGAAAAAATAAGATAAAAACAGAGGGAGGCAAACCATAAGAGACTGTTAAGAGAACTGAGGGTTGCTGGAGGGGAGGTGAGTGGGGGGATGGGCTAAATGGCTGATAGGTATTAAAGAGGACATTTGTTGGGATGAGCACTGGGTGTTATAGGTAAGTGATGAATCATTAAATTCTACTCCTGAAACCAATACTACACTATATGTTTACTTACCTGAATTTAAATTAAAAAAGAAAAAATATACAAACAAAAAAATGGATAGGTTCAACAGCAAAATGGAGGACACAAGGAAATAACTGGTTAACTGGAATTTAAAACAACAGAATTCTGGGGCACCTGGGTGGCTCAGTCGTTAAGCATCTGCCTTCAGCTCACGTCATGATCCCAGGGTCCTGGGATCGAGCCCCGCATCAGGCTCCCCACTCTGCGGAGAGCCTGCTTCTCCCTCTCCCACTCCCCCTGCTGTGTTCCCTCTCTCGCTGTGTCTCTCTCTGTCAAATAAATAAATAAACCTTAAAAAAAAACAAAACAAAACAGAATTCACCCAATCTGAACACTGAACTGGAAAAAAAAAAAAAAAAAAAACCACGGAGGGGAAATTAGAGATTCCAGGAACTGAGGAACTATAACAAAAGATTTAGTAACCCTGCCAATCAGTATCCTGGAAGGAAAAGCAGCATGAGGTAGCACTGAAAAAATACTTGAAGAAATAATGGCTGAAAACTTCCCAGATTGGCTAAATAAATAAATCTAGACACTGAAGAAACTGACCAAACCCCAGAAAGGATAAATCCAAAGTGATCAACAAGATATACCATAACCAACTTATGAAACCTAAAGAAAAAAGAAAACAACTGAAAGCAGTAACAGAGAAATTAACATACACGAAGCAAGCAATTCAAGCAACAGTGGATTCCTTATCATAAGCCATGGAAGTTGTCTAGAAGAAATTAGTACAACATTTTTCAAGTATTTTAAGAAAAGAACTATCATCTCAGAATCCTATACCCAGTGAAATTATCCTTCAGGAATATAGAGGAAACCAGGACACTCGATGAAGTGAAACTAAAACAGTTTGTCAACAGCAGACCTATTCTAAAAGGCTACCTAAGAGAAGTTCTCTATGATTAATGAAATAATAAAAGAAGAACCTTGGAATATCTGGAAGGAAGAACTCAGTAAGCAAAATATGGGCAAATACAACAGACTTTCCTTCTCCTTCTGAGTTTTAAGTTTGACAGTTATGCAAAAATTATAACCCTGTCTAATGTGATTCTAAATATATGTAGAAGATATTAATATTATAGAGGGTGGATTAATGAAGGGATAAAAAGGCAAGGTTTCTTTTAAGATTTTATTTATTTATTTATTTGTCAGAGAGAGAGACGGAGAGAGCACAAGCAGGGAGAGCAGCAGAGGGAGAAGCAGGCTCCCCGCTGAGCAAGGAGCCCGATGTGGGACTTTGATCCAGGACCCTGGGATCATAACCTCAGCCGAAGGCAGCCACTTAACCGACTGAGCCACCCAGGCGTCCCAAAAGGCAAGGTGTCTATACTTCAGGTGAATTAGCAAAATGAAAACACCAGTAGAATGTGGTAAGTTATCTATATATAATCTGCTACCTAGAAGGACTAATATAAAAACTATAAAAAGAGAAATACTCAAAACTATAAATAAACCAAAATGGAGTTTTAAAAAATATTCAAGTAACCCACAGCAAAGCAGGGGAAAAGAAAACCCAGAGAAATGAAAAAGATACACAAAAACAAACAGTAAACAAAAAATAAAATAACAAACTTAAGCCCTAACATATCAATAACTACATTAAATATAAATGGCCTAAATATACCAATTAAAACACAGAACTTGATAAAGTTGATTAAAAAACAAAATCTAGCTACATGCTATCTACAAAAACTCATTTCAAATATAACAATGCAAACAGGTCTAAATTAAAAGAATGGAAAAGGACATCATGAATCTAAGGAGAGCAGAGTGCTTATATTAATATCAGAGATCTCAGAGCAAAGAAAATTACCAAGTATAGTGAGAGATATTACATAATCATAAAAGAGTTAATCCACTAAAAACGTGCAACAATCCTAAATTTATATGCACAAAGCAACAGAATTGCAAAACACAGGCAAAAATGATAAACAGGAGAAATATAAATTCACAATTATAGCTGAAGACTTCTCTGAACACTAGATACAACTAGACAGAACAGTAACAAGGATATAAACTAACTAAAAAACGCCATCAACGAGCAGGATCTAATCTGCATTTATAGAACACCCACACAAGATCAGAATACACATCCTCAGCCAAATAATGTCAACAATACAACCAAACCAGAAAAACAGAAAGGTAAAAGAAATATCTAAAACAAACTTATAAATAATTCATGGTCAAAGAGGAAGTCTCAAGGGAAATTTTTAAAATACATTAAATTGGAAGAAATGAAAATGTAACATATCAAAATTTGTGGGACACAGTTAAAGAAGTGCTGACAGAAAAACAGCACTAAAAATAGCACTATGTTAGAAAAAAAGGTCTCAAATGAATAATCTAAGTTTTTACCTAGTAACCTAAAAAAAGAACAAAATAAATCCAAAGCAAACAGAAGGAAGGAAATAATAAAGAGATAAAAATGAAAACTATAAAATAATGAAACAAAAAGATGGTCCTTTTAAAAAAATCAACAAAACAAACTTCTGGCAAGAAAGACAAAAAAAAAAATGACATACATTATCAATCCTAGGAATGAAATAGAAGGTATTACTACAAACACTGAGGACATCAAAAGGATATTAAGAGAATACTATGAAAAACTTTACACATATATATTGAACAGCTTAGACAAAATTGTTCATTCCATTCCCTGAAAAGCACAAACTTCTACAAATCACTTATATGAATTAATAATATCCCTATAACTATTAAGGAACTTGAATTCATAATTTAAAATCTCCCCAGGGCACCTGGGTGGCTCAGTCAATTAAGCGTCTGCCTTTGGCTCAGATCGTGATCACAGGGTCCTGGGATCGAGCCCCACATCAGGCTCCCTGCTCAGTGGGGAGCCTGCTACTCCCTCTGCCTGCTGCTCCCCCCATTTGTGCTGTCTCTCTGTCAAATACATACAATCTTTTTTTTTTTTAAAGATTTTATTTATTTATTTGACAGAGAGAGACATAGCGAGAGCAGGAACACATGCAGGGAGAATGGGAGAGGGAGAAGCAGGCTTCCCGCAGAGCAGGGAGCCCGATGTGGGACTCAATCCCAGGACCCTGGGATCATGACCTGAGCCGAAGGCAGACGCTTAACAACTGAGCCACTCAGGCGCCCTACATACAATCTTTTTAAAAAAATAAACAATTTTTTAAAAATCTCCCCAAAAGACATCTCTCGGCTGACAGTTTCATGGAAGAATTCTACCAAAAGTCTAAAGAAGAATTAACACTAAATCTAATTTCTTTCAGAAAAAAAGGATGGAACACTTACCAATTAATTTTATGAACACAGTACTACCTTGATACAAAACCAGACAAAGATAGTATAAAAGAATAGAAAACTGCAGACCAATATCCCTAATGAATATAGACTCGTTAACAAAATATTAGCAAACAGAATTCAGCAAATATAAAAAGAACTATACAACATGGCCAAGTGGGGTTTATTTCAGGAAAACATGGCTAATTCAGTATTTGAAAGCCAATCAGTAACGCACCACATTATCAGGTTAAAGAAAAAAAAAATCACACGGTCATATCAATAAATGCAAAAAATTATTTGAAAAAAGTTTCAACGTTCATTCATGATTAAAAAAAAAAAAACCTCAGAGAAATAGGAATAAAGGGGAACTAAACTTGATAAAAAGCATCTATAAAACTATAGCCAATATTATAATAATGAAGGACTCACTGTGTTCCCCCCCTAAGATCAAGAACAAGCCAATGATGTCCATTATCATTCATATTTACCATAGTCCTAGATATTGTAGCTAATGCAAAAGAAAAATTAAAGGCATATATGTCAAAAGAAAAAAAAGTAAAACAAAAAACTTTCCTTATTTGCAGATCCATGACTATGTAGAAAATTCCAAAGAATCTTCAGGACAAATCCTAAAACTAGTAAGAGCATGGTCACAGGATACAGAATGAACAGAGTACCAACACAGACACCAAAATTTTAAAAATACCAACTGCAATCACTCAAAAACATTAAATATGCAGCTGAAAATCTAACAAGTAATGTACAGGAATTTTATGCTTAACACCACATATCATGGATGAAAGAAATCAAATTTCTAAATAAAATGGAGAAACATATCATGTTCCTGAACTGGAAGACTCAACACAGTAAAGATGTCAATTTTTCTCAAATTTATATACAGGTTAATGCAATTCCTATCAAAATCCCTGTAAGATATTTTGTGGATAGAGAAGATTATTCTAAAATTTATAAGGAAAGTCAAAGGAACTATTACAGTTAAAATATTTTTGAAAAACAATAATAAAATGGGAAGAGATCAATATACCCAACTTCAAAACATATTATAAAGGTACAGGAATCAACAGTATAGAACTGGCAAAGGAACAGACACACAGATACATGGAACATAACAGAGAACCCAGAAAGAGACCCACAGAATATTCCCAACTGACAACGGTACACATGAAGGAAAGGCTTTACAATAAATGGTGCTGGAACAATTGGACAATAATTAACCTTGATCTAAATCTCACACCTTATACAAAACTAACTCAAACTGTACATGGACTCACATGTAAAATGCAAAAGTATAAAACTTTAAGAAAAAAAAAAAGGCGAAAATCTTCACAGTCTAGCGTTAGGCAACAAATTCTTACACTTGACCCCAAAAGCAACATCCACAAAAGGAAAAACTGACTGGAAATCATTAAAATTTAAAAGCTCTACAAAAGACCCTGTTAAGAGGATGAAAATACAAGAAAGAAAAAAAATATTTCCAAATGACATACCCAACAAAGGACTAGTATCTAAAATATATAAAGAACTCTCAAAACTGAACAATGGAAAACAAAGAGTCCAATTAAATAATGGGAAAAGACACAAATAGACTGAAGAAGATACACCTGTGGAAAGCAAACACATGAAAAGATGTTTAGCCACTGGAGAGACGCAAATTAAAACTCCAATGAGAAAACAATACTATTAAGAATGGTGAAAATAAAAAACAGTAACAACACTAAATGCTGGTGAGGTCATGGAGAAACTAGATCACTCAGATATTGCTAGTGAGAGGGTAAATTAATAAAATCACTCTTAAAATTTGGCAGTTTACTAAAAAATTAAACATGCAGCTACCGTATAACATTTCTTGGACATTTATCCCAGAGGAATAAAACTTATTTATAAACAAAAACCAGCACATCAATGTTTACAGCATTTATAATAGCCAAAAATTAGTTTCCTTTAACCAGTGAATGGTTAAAATGTGGTACATTCCTATCATGGAATCAATAAAAAGTAGTGCCAAAACTTAAACAGATCTCCAGCAAATTATGCTAAGTGGAAAAAAAGCCAATTTCAAGGGGTTACATACTGACTAGTCCATTCAAATAACATTTGTGATTTGACAAAATTATAGAAATGGAGAAAAAGAAGTTAGTGGTTAGAGGAATTAAAGAAGGGGTAGGGCAGGAGGAAAGTGGGTATTGTTATAAAAGGTAACATGAGGACTTCTGATTTCCTGTCAGGTGGGTAAGGGGTTTGGAAGTTGTCACTCCATCCTAACAAGTAAAAAACTGAACAACTGAAAAATTGACAGCTTTCTTAGATCCACTAGAAGTGAGATCACAGGGCAAAACCCAGAATTTGGAGAGAGAGGAGAATCCAGAGAATTACAACTTACTATGGCAGAAACCCATGAGCTGAAACCTCTGCGGGAAATGGTACCAGCACAGGAAAATCTGAGCTATAACTGAAAATTGCTGGGGGCCCAATGTGAACAAGTTTGAGAGTTAAAAATGCCAGCTGGGGCCAGTCACAAGTGAGTTCCCAAATTTTATTGGTTTTAGCTCCAGGAGCTCTCACAGTTCTCACAGTGAAGGCTAGAGAAAAATCCCCTCATGCTTCAGGTAGGGGGAGAGAAAAAGTGACACAATTTTGTTCTTGTTATAACAAGACTGGTCCTCAAGAAAACTACTTTACCAGAGCTTAATCTAGTGGGCTTTTATCAGAGTCTAACAGATTTAGGGACTTAGGGGAAAGGAAACAGCAAAACTCAGCCTGCTCTAGCAATCCTGCCCCACTTCAGGGGGAGAAAAACTGGGAAGCACTTATGAAGTTCACAGCCCAGGGACACAAGCTCACCAAAAGACTGAGATTGAATCATACAACTACAGAACTTCTTCCTGCACATTTTGGATGTATTAAAGGTCCATTTACAGCAGTCACTTTTACATGGTACATCATGTCCAGATAACAGGAAAAAATCACAAGGCATGCTAAAAGGCAAAAATCCAGTTTGAAAAGACAGAGCAAGCATCAGATTCAGACTCAAATATGGTAGGAATGTTGGAATAATCAGATAGAATTTAAAACAACTATGATTAATATTCTAAGATTCTCATGAAAAAAGTACACAACACACAAGAACCAATGAGTGATGTAACCAGAGAGATGGAAATTCTAAGAAATAATCAAAAAGAAATACTAGAGATCAGAAACACTGTGAATGAAGAATGTCTTTGGTGGGCCCATTAGTAGACTAGACAGGGATGAAGAAATAATCTCTTAAGTCTAAAGGTACATCATTAGAAACTTCAAAAACTGGAATACAAAGAGAAAAACACAGACTGGATAAAATGGAACAGAATATCCAAAAATTATGGGACAATTATAAAAGGTGTAATACAGGTAACAGAAATACCAGAAGGAAAAGAAAAGAAATAAAAGAAATATTTGAAACAGTAATGACAGAGTTTCCTCCAAATTAACATAGGAAACAAAACCAGGAAGCTCAGAGAACACCAAGAAGGATAAATACCAACCCCCCAAAAAACCTACACCAAAGCATATCATATTCAAACTGCAGAAAATAAAAACTTAAAAAAAAAAAATCTTGATAGAAGCCAGAGGAATAAACAGCTTATTCGTAGAGAAGCAAAGATAAGAATTATATCCAATTTCTCCTCAAAAACCATGTAGGCACAAAGAAAATAGAATGAAATATTTAAAATGTTGAGAAAAAAACTCCACCAACCTACAATTCTATATACTGTGAAATTATCCATCAAAAATAAATATTTTCTCAGATCAACAAAAATTGAAGGAATCTGTTACCAGTAGAGCAGCCCTGAAAGTAATATTAATAAAAGTTCTTTAGAGAGAAGGAAAATCATATAGCTTGGAAACCTGGATGTACATAAAGAAAGAGCATTAGAGAAGGAATAAGTGTACATAAAGACTTTTATCTTTTATTAACTGATCTAACAGATAAGTTTGTTGAAAACAATAGCAAGAGTGTGTTTGATTATGAATGCCTGTGTGTGTGCATGTGCGTGTGTACATATGCATGCTTATGTATGCTTATGTGTAAGTGAAATGAATGACAGGAATGATACAAGGGAATACAGGACAGGAGGAAGAAATCAGCTGTATTTTGTTACAGTAGTCCCTGCTTATCTGGGGGGCATGTGTTCCAAGACCCCCAGGGGGGATACCTGAAACAATGGACAGTACCAAACTTTATATACTATGTCTTTTCCTATACATACATACCTATGATAAAGTTTAATTTATAAGTTAGGCATAGTAAGAGATTAATCTCAAAGAGATTAACAACAATAACTGATAATAAAATAGATTATAACAATATAATAAAAGTTATGTGAATGTGGTGTCTCTCTCTTTCTCTCTCAAAATATCTTATTGTACTGTACTCATCCTCTTATGATGACGTAACATGGTAAAATGTCTACAGGATGAGATGAAGTGAAATGAAACAGGCATTGTGACCTTACTTAGCGTTAGGCTAATAATGACCTTCTGACAGTACTTCAGAAGGAGGGTCATCTGCTTCCAGCCTGTGGTTAACCATGGGTAACTGAAACCACAGAAAGTGAAACCACAGATAAGGTGGGTGTACTGTATTATAAGATACTCACACTACACGTAAAGCTGTATAGTGTAATTTGAAAATGGATTTAGATTAGTTGTGAATTCATATTGCAAACAGTAGGGCAACCACTAAAAAAATTAAAAAAGAAGTACAACTGATATGCTAAGAAAGAAGGGAAAGTAGAAGCATATAACATGTCCAATTAAAACCACGAAAGGCAGAAAAAGAACAAAACAGGAACAAAGAACAATTGTCGATGAATAAAAAATAGTAAAAACTATGGTAGATATTAATCAAACAGTATCAATAATCACTTTCAACATCAATAGTCAAAATACACCAATTAAAAGAGACTATTAGAGTGAATCAAAATAAAAGACCCACTATACACTGTCTATAAGAAACCCACTTTAAATATAAAGACAAATACAGATTAAAAGTAAATGGATAGAAACCCACTTTTTTTTTTTTTAAGATTTTATTTACTTACTTGACAGAGAGAGACAGTGAGAGAGGGAATACAAGCAGGGGGAGTGGGAGAGGGAGAAGCAGGCTTCCCACTGAGCAGAGAGCCTAATCTGGGGCTCAATCCTGGGATTCTGGGATCATGACCTGAGCCCAAGGCAGATGCCCAAAGACTGAGCCACCCAGGCGCCACAGAAACCCACTTTAAATATAAAGACAAATACAGATTAAAAGTAATTAGATAGAAAGATATACTATGCTAACACTAATCAAAAGAAAGCCAGAATAACTTTATTAATCTCAGACAAAACAGACTTCAGAGCAAGGAAAGTTACCAGGGAAAGAGGGCACTACATAATGATAGTCAATTCTCTAAGAATATACAATACCTTGGATACAGTAAATAATTTTTGGATATAGCACCAAAGGCATGATCCACAAAAAATAACTGAGAAGCTGGACTTCATTAAAATTAAAAACTACTCTGTCAAAGGAATGAGAAACAAGCCACAGATTGGGAGAAAATATTTACAAAGACACATTTGATAAAGAACTGTGATCCAAAATAGAGAAAGAATTCTAAAAACAACCCAATTAAAAAATGGGCAAAGAACCTGGAAACCTCACCAAAGAAAATATACAGATGGCAAACAGGCATATGAAAAGATGCTCAACAGTATGTCATTAGGGAATTACAAATTTAAACAACCAGATTTAACTATACACCAATTAGAATAGCCAAAACACAAAACACTGACAACACCAAATGTTGATGAGGATGTGGAGCAACAGAAATTCTCATTCACTGCTGCTGGAAATGTAAAATGGTGTAGCCACTTTGGAAGGCAGCTTATAGTTTTTCAAAGAACTAAACGTACTCTTACCAACAATTGTGCTCCTAGGTATTTACCCAAAGGAGTTGAAAACTAATGGCCATACAAAAACCTGCACATGGATATTTATACCATCTTTATTCATACTTGCCAAAACTTGGAAGCAATCAAGATGTCCTTCAGTAGGTAAATGGATAAACTGTGGTACATCTAGATGATGGAATATTATTCAGCACTGAAAAGAAATGAGCTATCAAACCATGAAAAGACATGGAGGAATCTTAAATGCATATTGCTAAGTGAAGAAGCCAATCTGAAAAGGCTAATTCTAAGCTATATGATACTCTGTAAAAGGAAAAGCTATCATATTATGTAAAAGGCAAAGAGTAAAAGGATTAGTGGTTTGCAGGAGTTAGGGGTGAGGGAAGCATGACTAGGCAGGCAAAGAGGATTTTTAGGGCAAATTATTTTTAGTAACAAATTATTCCATATGATACTATATTTGGCGGTTACACACCATTATATTTTTGTCAAAACTCAGAGAATGTAAAACACCAAGAGTGAATCCTAATGTATGTAAACTATGGACTTGGAGTGAAATGACATATCAACGTAGGTTCACCAATTGTAACAAACTGTAACAATTTACAACAAATTCTGGTGCAAGAAGCTGATAGTGTGGGAGGCAGTATATATGTGGGATCAAGGAGTATATGGGAAATCTGTGTTCAATTTTGTTGTGAACCTAAATTTGCTCTAAAAAATAAAAGTCTGTATACATAAAAAAAAACAACATGAGGAATCTGGTGATTAAACTGTTGTTATTTTGATTATATCAATGTCAATATTGTGGTTGTGATATTGTACTAGTTTTCTAAGATGTTACCACTGGGGGAAAGTGGGTTAGGGACACAAGTGATTTCTCTGTATTAGTTCTTATTACTACAAGCCAATCTACAATTATCTCAAAATAAAAAGCTTAATTTTAAAAAGTACATGCAATCAATTATTAAAACTAAAATACTAGAAATCCATCTATAAATGTTGCATAAACAAATGGGACAGTGGCAAGAATGCTACTTTTCAGTAGAAATGCAGATGCAGGCTGGCAGTACTGTTTAGAACAGCACACAAAGTAGGGTACAGAGTATATACTTATAGACAAAAATAAATGATAAATTATCTAAAGGAAAATGATAAGAATAGTTGGAACGAAGATAAAAGAAAATTTCTCTCAATTTCTGAGCCTAGCCTTTTGTGGCTGAGAGCAAGCATTCAGCCAACCATTTTCAGAAACCATAATACAAATAGCAAAATCAAATTGTAAAAAGAAGATAGCAACATTACAAGACCTAATAATCCATATAATTTTGTTTAGTGAAACACGTAGTTAGGACCAATAAATTAAAAATTATATTCGGGGGGGCACATGCACATGTGTGCATACATGCTCATGTGCTTACTTATGCACCACAGAAGCAAAATATTTCAGATACAACCTAAGGAAAGAAATTGTTCCTTAACCTTAACCATCACACTAAATAATCACATGACTCAATTAATACTACTTAATCACATGACTCAATTAATACTACTTAATCATCAGTACTGCTCTAAGTGGTTTAGCTGTGTGCTTCCCAAATTCCACAGGACCAAGATTACACTACCCAAGCACAAATTTGTTTCTCTCAGTTAAGTAAATGAAAGCTATACCAGCATTTATCAATACTAAGGAAATAAAATTTTACAAAACTACTACAGCTCATAGCACAAATGATTACATATGCATGACATTAAATTTAAATTGAATGAACCTTATAGGAATAGGTAGCATGTATGGTTCATTTTATAAGATGCTGGAATAATTTTTCTGCTTTGATTAGGCTATTGTAAAAATCACTGACCAATTTACCTAGTGTACATTTACTGGCATTAACACAAGAAATCTTTAATTTCTATTACCTTCAGTAAAATATGAAAAATTGTAAGTTAAATAAGGGGAGGGACAGTGGTTTTAACAATAACCTAACAGAGTGATACTTTTACAATTTTGAAACTCAAAAAACAATGTTACATGTTAAATCAAACCTAGGGCACTGAGAAATAATATCTATAAAAGGAGAAAGTAGTGAATAAAGCAAAGAAGGCAGGAAGTCCTGAAATATAAACAGAACAAAGAAAAAAAACCTGTAAAAGAACAAGATCAAGAGAAATAATACTAAACAGAGTATCACTTAAACACAGACTCCTATTAATCAATTACCTGTGTTCCGGCATCTAGCTGTCTTAGAGACCAATATATAAATTTTACAAAAGGCTCATGAAGTTTTGTATTCACAAATGGCATCCACTGCAGCTGCTCTGTCATCACAGGCAAAAGCTAAAGATAAAATGATGGAAGTTATAAATGTACAGTAATGTTAGACGGCAAAACTCAATTACCACAATTTCCCCAAAATTTCTTTTTTCAAAAGAAAAAAGTTCTGTAACAAAAATCCTCACTTTGAAACCATATGCAACACAGTACAGAAATATGTATTTGAAATTTTAAATACATATATCCTTTAACCCAGCAGTAGCACATCTAAGATTTTAAGGAGATGAACCTGTATGAACATATTCTCTGGACTTCAAATGGTTAAATAAATTTACAATACATATATAACCATTAAAAATAATAGAATCTGTATTTAGACGATAAAAGCAGGTTACCAAAGAGCAAGTGTAATCAGATCCCATTTATATAAAATATCTATATGAATTTATATTGAAAAAGAGATATACGAAAGAATGTTTATTAAAAACATTAACAGTAGGGGCACCTAGGTGGCTCAGTCAGTTAAGCGTCTGATTCTTGGTTTTGGTTCAGGTTATGATGTCAGGGTCGTGAGACTGAGCCCCATGTGGGACTCAAGTCTGCTTGAGATTCTCTCTTCCTCTCCCTCTGCCCCTCCCCCCCACCCTCAGCCCCGCTCACAAAGGTAGGTGCACTTGCACTCTGTCTAAAATGAATAAAAAATAAAAATAAAAATATTAATAGTAAAATTTTAGCAATTAAGGTAATATTTTCCTCTTAATATGTCTGTCTTCCATAAATATCTTAATTAAAGTCGATTTGTAAAAATAATCAACTGTTTAAAAAAGATGTCTATGAACACTGCTTCAAAAGTATATCATTTTGCTAGAAGATTTCAAGACCATAAAGATATTCTAAGCCTTTGATGGAATAATACTACTTCTAGTATATTAGCCTAAGAAAAACACCTAAAATACACCCCTCCAAAAGCACATGTACAAAACTATTTATTGTTACACTCTTTGCAAGAACAAAAATGCAGAGGTAACTTAATTACCTAGCAATAGGGAAATGATTAAGTCAAGTATATATCCACTTAGGGAACTAAAGATTATGAACAAGAAAAATATTAATGATAAATTAAGTAAAAGCAATAAAAGTTAGGATACAAAATCTACGTAATTAGATCACAGATGTGATCAATAGGTATGGAAATAAACATACGAGTTTGGAAGGACATATGTGACCTTTCATAGAACCATCTAGGGACTACTGACCGCTTCCTCCTTCTGAAATACTGATTGGCTTCTGTGACACCAATTTCTCCTAGTTTTCCTTCTACTTCTCTAATCACTATCAGTCTCTGGTTGGTTCACTGTCACTCACCGGGTTATTAAATGTTGGGATTCCTCAAATTCAGTATTAGCCCATACAGACTAATGACTCCCATATTTACATATCTCTACGCATATCTCTACATATCTCTTTACTTAATCTCTCTCTGCTGAGCTCTGGTCCCTTATATCAAAACCTAACAGACACATCCATTTTGGTATCTCAAACTCAGCTTGTCTAGAATTTATCAGATTAAGGAGGCTCAAACCCAGATCTACTCCAGTATTTCTTATTTCGAGTGAATGCTACTTACATTCATCCAGTTACAAAAGTCAAAAATCTGGGAGCCAAACTGGGCACAACAACTTATATACTAGATCCATTACCAAGTCTCATCTATTTTACCTCAACAGTCTACTTCTAATTCCTTAACCACGATTCTAACACAAATTACTATCTTATTTCACCTGAACTACGTAAGAGTTTCTTAACTGTTCAGCATCTGCTCTGGCACCTTCAAACCTATTTCCATGTAGCAGCCAACAGGATCCTTTTAAAGCATAATCCTGATGCTATTTTCTCCTTAAAGGTCTTCACTGGTTTCCTGCTACTTACTTATCATTTTCTGGAATGAAATTTCAAGCAAAATGGAAAAATTACAGACACCTCAAGTTGAAAAATGTCTAAACTGTACTTTCATGGGTGAGTGGAATTTAGTGACTACCTACTCTCAAGGCCATAATTCCAGTAAAATGTTATATACTTAATCCCTCTCACCCTGTATTTTAATATGAGGTTCAAAACTGGTGAAGAGGGCGTCGGGGTGGCTCAGTCTGTTAAGCATCTGCCTTCAGCTCAGGTCATGATCCCAGGGTCTTGGGAGAGGAGGAGAAGGGGGATGGGGAGGGGAAGGAGGAGGAGGAGGAGAGGGAGGAGGAGAATTCTGTCATACAAGTTACATAACACTAAAAGGAAGCATGCAGAAAAATTAAAGTATATTTGGGGCGCCTGGGTGGCTCAGACGGTTAAGTGTCTGCCTTCGGCTCAGGTCATGATCCCAGGGTCCTGGGATCGAGCCCCACATTGGGCTCCCTGCTGAGTGGGGAGCCTTCTTCTCCCTCTCCCTCTGCCTGCCGCTCCCCCTGCTTGTACTCTCTGTCAAATAAAAAATAAAAGATCTTAAAAAAAAAAAAGAATGTGAGATACTCAACTGAGCTTGACTCTTCAACAAGTTATTAGCATAAAAAATGGGAGGCAAGGAGGATGGTGGAGGAAGTGAAGTATCCTAAGTTTAAAGAGACTTAGAAGACACTAAGACCAAGAGAACCAAGAAGGGCTGGTTATATTTTCTGTTTCTGTTGTGGTGGTGGTGGTGAATTTTTTGTTAATAATTTTGTAATTCACACACCATAAAATTCACATATTTAAAGTGTACAATTACATGATTTTTAGTATATTCACACAGTTGTGAAATCATCACCACAATCAGAACATTTTCATCACCTACTCCCTAAAACCCCTAACATTAGCAGTTGCCTCAATATTTTGCCCCAACTACTTCAGCCTGAGGCAACCACTGATCTGCCTTCTCTTCTCTATACAGGTTTTCTGGATTTTTCATATAAATGGAATCATACAATATGTGGCCTTTTGTGACTTGTTTCGTTCACTTTCAATATTTCCAAAGTTCATTCATGCTGTAGCATGCATCAAATACATCATTCCTTTTTACCACCAAATAATATTCCAATATATACACAGACCATTTTATTTATCCATTTGTCCATTGATGGACATTTGGGGTGTTTCCACTATTTGGCTATTATGAATCTGCTGCTATGAACATTCATATGTACAAATTTCTGTGTGCATATATACCTTCATTTCTCCTGCATGTACCTAGAAGTGGAACTGCTGACTCACATAGTAAATTGGAAGTGTTAGACTATTTTCTAAAGGTGCTACATGGTTTTACATTTTCTACATTTTTTACATTTTCACCAGCAGTGTATGAGTTTCAATTTCTTCATTCACATTTTGACCACAATTATCTGTTTTGGTTTTTTTTATCTTAGCCATCCTAGTTGGGTAGGATGTGATGTATCAACATGGTTTTGATTTGTATTTCCCAAATTAGTAATGTTGAACATAATTTCATGTGCTAATTGACCATTTGTATATGATTTTCAGAGAAATGTCTAATCAGATCCATAGTGCATTTTTAATTAGGCTTTCTTTTTATTACTGAGTTATAAGGCTTTTTAAAAAAATATTTCAGATGGAAGTCCCTTATCAGATATACGATTTGAAAAATATTTTCTCCATTTCAGTAGGGTTGTCTTTTGACTTTCATGATAGTATCCTCTGAAGCATAAAAGTTAAAAAAAAAGTGTCTTAGATTTCATTTTTTATTAGTTAGAATTTTCTCAACAGTGGAGGTTTGTCTGTCTTCTGGTTTGGTCTCAACGACAATCAACATTTACTGGACATGTGTTTTTATCAAGGCACTGTAAGGGGCTAGAGCTGCAGAGGTATAGAAGTCAAACTGGTTGGCAAGGCCCCCAAAGATCACCACGCTTCAACCCTGCTTTTTCCTCTCTGCCCATTTCTGTTCACATCTGGTACTCCAGCCATCCAGACCTTTTGTAAACAATTAAAATGCACTGCTCTTTTCCCAATTCCATGTTTTCTCACATGTTATTTCCACATCCCCCCATTACTAAAATGACTGACAAAATTGAATATATCTAAGGTGTACAATGTGATGTCTTAATATATAAATGCATTGTGAAATGACTACCAAAACCAAGCTAATTTTAACATATCCACCCTTTTTTTTTTCCATTGTGTGGGGGTAAGAATACTTGAGATCTATTAGGTGTAAGGTAAGATCTCACAGTTTTGTTTTGATCTGTACTTCTCGGATTATCAGTGATACTGATTTTTTTCATATACCTATTGGCCATGTATATGTCTTCTTTGGAAAAATGTCTATTCATGGGGTGCTGGGTGGCTCAGTCGGTTGAGCACCCGACTCCTAATTTCAGCTCAGGTCATGATCTCAGGGTCATAGGATCAAGCCCTGCATCGGGTTCCATGCTCAGCAGGGAGGCTGCTTGAAATTCTCTCTCCCTCTTCCCCTCCCCCGCCACATGCATGCGCTGTTTCTCTCTAAAATAAATAAATCTTTAAAAAAAAATGTCTATTCAGGTCTTTTACCCATTTTTTAATTAGTTAAGTTTTAAATTTTGATAAAGCTCAATTTATATTTTTCTTTGATTTCTTGTGCTTTCTGTGTCATATTTAAGAAAACATTACTAAATTCAATGGCACAATTTACTTGTATGTTTTTTTCAAAGAGTTTTGTACTTTTTACCTCTTATGTGTAGGCCTTGGATGCACTGTGAGGGTTCATTTCTAGATTCTCAATTCTATTCCCTTGATCTGTATATCTACCCTTATGCAAACATCACATTCTATTCATTACTGTATCTTTGCAGGAAAACTTAAAATCAGAAGTATGTGTCTGACTCCAACTCTGTCCTTTTTCAACCTTGTTTTGGATATTCCCCATCTCTGGCATTTCCATATGAATTTCAGGATGAGGTTATTAATTTCTGCCAAGAAGCCAGCTGGGATTTTATAATAAGGGTTGCACTGAATATGTAGATTGGTTTAGGAAGTATTAGCATGCTAAGTCTTCCAATCCATGAATAAGGATGTCATTCGATTTTAATTAGACCTTTTTAATTTTTCAACAATATTTTAGTTTTCAGAGCATGAATTTTACATTTCTTTTGAAAACCTGATTCCTAAGTATTTTATTCTTTTTGGTGTCACTGAAAATGGAATTGTTTTCTTAAATTCATTTTCAAATTGCTCATTGCTGGTGATTATTTATAATACTGATTATATACTGATTTATTTATACTGATATAAACAACTGATTTTTTGAATACTGAACTTGCATCATTTAACCTTAATTTGTATATTAGTTTCAGTAGTTTTTTAGTAAATTCCTTAGGTTTTTATATAAACAAGATCATGTCATCTGCAAATAGTTTTACTTCTTTCTACTCTGGATGCCTTTATTTCATTTTCTTGATTAACTGCCCTGGTTACAACCTCCAGCACAATGTTGAATAGAAGAGATGAGAGTAAGCATTCTCTTGTTCCTAATTTTAGAGCGAAAGAATACAGTTCTTCATCATTAATTAAGATGTTAGCTGTGATGGTTTTGTAGATATGTTTTATCAGGTTAAGGAAGTTCCCTTTTATCTCTAGCATTTCACTGCTTTTATCATAAAGTATATTGGATTGTCAAATGCTTTTTCTGTATCTACTGAGAAAATCATGTGATTTTTGTCTTTATTCTACTGATATCATGTATTACGTGAGTTGATTTCTGGAGGTTAAGTCAACCTTACATTCCTGGGATAAAATACACTCGGTTGTGGTATATAATTCTTTTTATATGTGGCTGGATTCAATTTGCCTGTATTGGATTGAGGATTTTTGTGTCAGTAATCAAAAGAGATTGGTTTCTAGTGTTCTTGTGATATATCTGCCTGGTTTTGGTATCATGGTAATACTGGCCTCAGAAAATGAGTTGGTGAGTGTGGGACCCTTCTCTATTTTTGAGAAGAGTTTGTGAAGAATTTTTATTAATTTTTTAAATGTCTGGTATAATTCACCAGTGAAGCCATTTCACCAAAGAAGGCCTCTTCTTTGTAGGTAGTCTTTTGATTAATTTAGTCTCCTTACTTGTTACAGATCAATTTAACATTTCTTTTTCTTGAGTCATTTTTGATAGTTTCTGTTTCTCTAGGAATCTGTCACTTATCTATATTTTATTAGCCTATGATTATTCATAGTATTTCCTTATAAACCTTTTTATAGGCTGATAATGTCTCCACTTTTATTCCTAATTTTAGTAATCTTGGTTTGGTCTCTCTTCACTTGGCCAATCTAGCTAAAGGTTTGTCAAGTTTCAAAACCTTTGCAAAGAACCAACTTTCAGTTCTGTTGATGTTCTCTACTGGTTTTCTGCTCTATATTTTACTAACTTCTGCTCTACTCTTTAGTACTTCTTTCCTGCTGGCTTTAGGATTAGTTTGTTCGAATATTCCAGTGTCTAATGGTAGAGATTACATTACTGAGAATGTTCATCTTTTCTAAGGTAGGCATTTGCAGCTACACATTTCCCTCAAAGTATTGTTCTAGCTGTATCCCACGCATTCTGGTACATGTGTTTTCTTTTTTTTTTCATCTTGCTTTCTATTTCCCATGTGATTACTTCATTGGCCAGTTGTTTATTAAGGCATATATTATATTTAGTTTCCACATATTTGTTATTTTCTCAAATTTTGTTCTGTTACTGATTTCTAATTTCATTCTGACCACTGTGGTCAGAAAACATACTTTTTATAATTAAGGTTTCTTTTATGGCCTGGCATATGTGCTAGGCTGGAAAACGTTCCAGGTGCACTTGAGAGGAATGTATATTCTGCAATTGCTGAATGGAGGGTTCTATGGATATCTGCCTTGTTAGATTCTAATTTGAAACTAAATATAAAAAAATATTTGGGGGCCACCTGTGGAAATCTGTATACGGACCAGTTAAATATTTTAGTAAGACCTCTAAACCACAATTTTTTGTGATTATTGCATTCCAAATATTTATAACAGAAATTATTACTTCAAATTTTGTATTTTAATAGGCTAGAAATTCTGGGTTACTTTTCTTCTGGAATCAATACATAAAGGGAAACAATACTAAAAGATTCATTTTGGGTCTCTAACAGCTTCCCAAAACATCAATGAACTTTAAAAGTATAGAATCAAGGGGCGCCTGGGTGGCTCGGTCAGTTGGGCGTCTGCTTTCAGCTCAGGTCATGATCCCAGAGTCTCCTGGGATTGAGTCCCGCATCGGGCTCCCTGTGGAGTGGGGAGCCTGCTTCTCCCTCTGCCTCTGCCTCTCTCTCTGTCTCTCATGAATAAATAAATAAAATTAAAAAAAATTAAAGTATAGAATCAAGATGCAGTTATTTTTAAATATACAAAACAGTCAATTAAGCATTCAAGAAATATGTAGAAATGAGATAATAGCTAGCACACAGAAAATACATGGTAATGAAAGACCTGACAGGAAATCTATTGATACCAAATGTGTCATTCCTAAAGAGAGCTCAGTAATTCTTGTAATAATTTTTTTGCATGCCAACCTTCAGCCTTTCAACATGGAGAAAATATCCACATTTATCATATGTTAAAAATAATAGGAATTTAATAGATATTTGTGAGGTAAAGTAAAAGTGATAAAATAGTTGACCCTCTAATGGATGGATGACTGAATGGATACAGATGGAGAGATATGGCTTTCCCAGGGACTTGTACTTATGGCAATCTTAGCTACCATATAAGTTTCAAAGCTATTTTATTTTTATTTATTTATGTATTTTTAAAAGATTTTATTTATTTGAGAGCAAGAGAGAGACAGAAAGAGAGTGAGAGAGAACACATGCACAAGCGGGGGAGAAACAGAGGGAGAGGGAGAAGCAGACTCCCCACTGAGCAGGAAGCCCTGACACGGGGCTAGATCCTGGGACCGGGATCATGACCTGAGCCAAAGGCAGACACTTAACTGCCTGAGCCACCCAGATGCCTCTTCAAAGCTATTTTAAACAATTATTTCATATTCTATTACTATTTTAACTGTGCAGTCTAGAATAGACTTTTGTACATCACTGAAACTTGAATTTTAATATTGAGTAAGGGACAGGTGGGGCTAGGTAAGGATAGATAGGGGGTTATGTGATCAGGCTCACAGAAATCCAAAAAATGTGGAGGTGTGGGAAAACCAGAGATAAGGGAACAAACTGGACCACTCTACCCTAGGATCACCCTGCCCTACGTGTGGGGGGTGGGTGTCTTTTTTATGATAATCACCTGTGACCAACAGAGAATAACCAGACCCTAAAAAGGAAGTAAGGCATTGAAGGTGTTATCACTAGTCCTTGTCAATGGTTATCAATAGAGATGTTTAAAGGATTTAAGTTCCCTGGTTAGCTTTCTATAAAAAAGCAACCCTAAAGGCCCTTGTTGGCAACCCTGTCAGGACCCCTCTCACTTTTGAGAGCTTTTTGTGTATCTCACTTAATAAACTATCGCTTTACTCACTCTCCATTGGCTACAAGATTCATTCTTCGACTCTGTGAGACAAGAACCTAGCTCACCCACTTCAATATCTTAGTAGATAACGAGTTCTATCAACTTTAAAGAAAATTCTGATTGACAAAGGCAATAAAGGATGAGTAGCTAACTACTCACGGAAAACTATTGATGCTTATACCCTTTATAAAGACTTATTTCAATTTTGTTTTTTATCATGGATTATTAAGAGACAAGACAGTAAAAAGTACATGCACTAATCTGCCATTTCCTTCCTAGCCATGTAAAATAATAAAATCTCAAAACTCTCTTAATACTGCTTGTGAAACTGGCATAATAGCTGCACTGATTATCTCACAACAATTGCTTTGAGGTTTACATGAAACAATATATGTGGAAGGATTTTTAAAACTATGAATAAGTAGGTAATCCACTACTGGAAGATGGTAGAGTAAGAGCATCCTGAGCTCACCTTGTCCCACCCACACCAAAGTAACAGCTATACCTATGCAACTCACTATGCAAACAGCCTGAAGACTGGAAGAATAGACCTTCCACAGTTAACTGTACAGAGGAGGCGACTTCAAAACGGGAGGATGGGCAGGGATGTGGTTGGAAACCAAACCCCAGTAAGACTAACCACAAACAGGAGGGACACCACAAGCACAGAGAAGCGAGAGGATCAGACTCCACAGCAGGCACCCCAGGCACTGGGGACTCACACTGGGAAGACTGGGAAGAGGAGTCCCTGAAACATCTGGCTTTGAAAACCAGTGGGGCCTAACTTTGGGAGCTTTTGAAATCAGCCAGGCTTAACTCCAGGTATTTTAAAAATCAGCAGGCCAGGCTTAACTCTGGGAGAGCCAGCGGGCAACAGAAAACTGAGTCCCTACCCTTAAAGAGCCAGGATAATAAATAATTCCAGCTCTAAGACACAGCACAGAAGCAGCAGTTTGAAAAGCACCTGGGGCTTATGTAAAGATTTACTTATCTCACAAGGTGTAGTGGAGAGGCAGGGATCTTCAGATTCCTCTAAGAACAAGAGTGCCAGCAGGCACCATTCTTCTTTCCCTCCCCCCAGACTAGATAGCCAGACACTTGCAGGAGCCAGGGCTAAAACTCTCCATCTATCTTGCTAATATTCCATGCCTCATGCCAGTCCAGTGATCGCCTACAAACCTGCCCCATCCAACACACCCTCCTCACCAGGCATCCATCCAAAGCTGCTCCAGCCCCACCACACCCAGCAAGCAGCCCTGGCAGGGATGCGCACCATTCCAAAATGACTCTTGCCCTGGGGAGGAGAGATAACCTCACACACCAGCTTGCCCACAGTTCCAGCAGCTGAGTCTTTTAGCTGGTTGCACAGGGAGAAAGCCCTGCCATTGCGTGCCCTGGCATCTATGGTAGAGAGGCTTAAGTGCAGAATCTAGTCTGACTGCCAACTCCACACACCAAGGAAACTCTTAGTTAGCCCTGCTGGGACAAATACTGCTCAGTGTCCTGCAAGTGCAGCTGAGTGGCTAACTGTAGACAGCTAGCCTGACCGCTGGCACCACCCACCTATAAGCCCATAGCCTGAGTGGCATAAAAACCAAATCCTGCCCAGTATGCCAACAGCAGGCAAAGCAGAATCACTGCAGCCAAATGGGCTGAAGGCTCAGACACAACAGAAGGGCACAAGAAGCCTACATAGGAGACACACCTGGAGCACCTGGTTCTGGTGACCGGGGGCACAGTGCTACAGGCACCACAGGACCTCTTCTACACAAGGCCACCATTTTCAAGATGAAGTGACAGTGCTGACCTACCTAATACATAGAAAAAA
The DNA here is from genome assembly GCF_002201575.2 of Neomonachus schauinslandi. Lineage (NCBI taxonomy): Eukaryota > Metazoa > Chordata > Mammalia > Carnivora > Phocidae > Neomonachus > Neomonachus schauinslandi. The sequence continues at coordinate 86,685,457 of NC_058412.1, read as the reverse complement.
CACAGAGAGTTTGGAAATGAGGAGACAAAGAAATACATCCCAACAGAAAGAACAGGACAAAACCACAGCAAAAGAGCAAAGGGGAACTGAGATAAATCAAAGTAATGACCAAAAAGATACTCATTGAACTTGAGAAAAGAGTGTATGAATTCCGTGAGAACTTCAACATACATAGAAGATCTTAAAAAAAAAAAAAAGAGATGAAGAATTCATTAACTGAAATAAAAAATACATGAGAGATAATCAGTAGTAGGTTACAGGAGGCAGAAGAACAGATCACTGATCTAAAAGAGTAATGGGGGCACCTGGGTGGCTCAGTTGTTGTGCATCTGCCTTTGGCTCAGGTCATGATCCTGGGGTCCTGGGATAAGGCCCTGCATCAGGCTCCCTGCTCCAGGGGAAGCCTGCTTCTCCCTCTCCCTCTCCCCCTGCTTGTGTTCCCTCTCTCGCTGTCTCTCTGTCAAATAAATAAAAATTTTAAAATCTTAAAAAAAAAATAAAAGAGTAATGAAAAGCAACCAGACTGAACAGCAAATAATAATAATAAATGAGAAGAGATTTAGAAAACCAGTGACATCAAGCATATTAATATTTGCATTATAGGGATCCCAGAAGGAGAAGAGAGAGAGAAGGGGGCAGAAAACTTCTTTGAAGAAATAATAACTGAAGACTTCCCAAATGTGGGAAAGAAAACAGACCTCCAAATCCAGGAAGCAAGGAGAGCCCCTATCAAGATTAAGCCAAAAAGATCCACACCAAGACACATATTAAAACGGCAAAATGTGGTGATAGAGAGAAATCTTTCAAAAGCAGCAAGAGAAGAGTTACATACACAGGAAGCCCCATAAGTCTATCAGTGGATTTTTCAGCAGAAACTCTGTAGGCCAGAGGAGAGTAGCATGCTATATTCAAAGCACTGAAAGGAAAAAACCTGCAATCAATACTCAGGGAAAGATAAAGAGTTTCCCAGGCAAACAAAAGCAAAAGGAGCTCATCACCATGAAATCAACCTTACAAGAAATACTAAAAGGAATTCTTTAGTGGAAAGAAAAGGCCATAGAAGAAAATAATGGAAAGTAAAAAATTTCACAGATAACAGCAAACATTTAGTAAAGATAGTAAATTAATCACTTGTAAAGCCAATATGAAGGTTAAAACACAAAAGTAGTAAAATCAATTATATCTATAAAAATCAGTGAAAGAATACAGAAAATAGATGTAAAATATAATATCATATACATAAAACGTGGAGAGGAGGTAAAAATTTAGTGCTTTCAGAATATGTTTGAACTTAACCAACTACCAACTTAATATAGACTACTAACACCTAAGATGTTATATATGAACCTAATAGTAACCATAAATCAAAAGCCTGTAATAGATACACAAAAAAATAAAGAGAAAGGAATCCCAGCATAATACTAAAGAAAGCCATCAAGTTACAAAGGAAGAGAGCAAGAGAAGAAAAAAAGGAAGAGAAAAGAACAGCAAAACAACCAGAAAACAATTTAAAAAATGCCAAATTAAGTACATACCTATCAGTAATTACTTTAAATGTAAATGAACTCAATGTTCCAATAAAAAGACATAGGGTGTCTGAATGGATAAAGAAACAAGACTCACCCATATGCTGCCTACAAGAGACTCACTTCAAACCTAAAGATACGTATAGAGTGAAAGTGAAGGGCTAGAGAAACCATGCAAATAGAAGAGAAAGAAAAGCTGGAGTAGCAATACTTGTATCAAACAAAATAGGCATTAAAACAAAGATTGTAACAAAAGCAAAGAAGGGTGCTACATAATGATAAGAGGAACAATCCAACAAGGAGGATATAAATTGTATATATCCATATACCCAACATAGGAGCAACCAAATAGAGGAAGCAATTATTAACAGACATAAAGGGAGAAATTGACAGTAATAAAATAATAGCAGGAAAATTTAATAGCCAACTTAGAAAATGGACAGATCAACCACACAGAAAATCAACAAGGAAACAGTGGCTTTGAATGACACATTAGACAGATGGACCTAATATATATAGACAGATAACATTCCGTTCAAAAACAGCAGAATATACATTCTTTTCAAGTACATATATAACAATCTCCAGGGCAGACCACATGGTGGGCCATAAAACAAGTCTCAATAAATTTAAGAAGACTGAAATTGTATCAAGCATCTTTTCTAACCACAATGGTAGGAAACTAGAAATCAATTTCAAGAAAAATTTTGGAAGGAACACAAAAACACGCAGGCAAAATAATGTGCTAATAAACAATGAATGAGTGAACCAAGAAATCAAAGAAGAAATAAAAAATACATGGAGACAAATGAAAATGAGAACACAACAGTCAAAAATCTTTAGAATGCAGCAAAAGTGGTTCTAAGAGGGAAGTTAATCCCAATACAGGCCTACCTCGAAAAGAAAAAAAAAATCCCCAATAAACAACAACTTTAGACCTAAAAGAGCTAGAAAGAAAAGTAACAAACTCAAAGCTAGTAGAAGGGAGGAAATGATAAAGATCAGAGCAAAAATAAACAAAATAGACACTAAAACAAATTAAAAAGATCAATGAAACCAGGAGCTGGTTTTTTTAAAAAATAAACAGAATTGATAAACCTTTAGCCAGACTCATCAAGAAAAAGTTCAGAGAACTCAAATAACAGAATAAAAAAGTAGAAATAAAACAAACATGACATAAGATTATAAGAGAATATTATGAAAAATTATATGCCAACAAATTAGACAATCTACAAGAAATGGATAAATTCCCAGAAATATATAACTTTCCAAATCTGAATCAGGAAGAAATAGAAAACTTGAACAGACCGATTACAAGTAATAAAATTGAGTCAGGAATCAAAAAACTACCAACAAACAAAAGTCCAGAACCAGACGGTTTCACAGGCAAATTCTACCAAACATTTAAAGAAGCTAATACCTTTTCTTCTCAAACTAGTCCAAAAAAAAAAAAAGAGGAAAAACTTCATTCCACAAGACCAGCATTATCCTGATACAAAAACACTACACAAAAAAAGAACTACAGGTCAATATCTTTGATAAATATAGATGCAAATATCCTCAATAAAATACTAGCAAACCAGGATGCCTGGGTGGCTCAGTCGGTTAAGCGTCTGCCTTTGGCTCAGGTCATGATCCCAGGGTCCTAGGGATTGAGTCCCGCATTGGGCTCCTTGCTAAGCAGGGAGCCTGCTTCTCCCTCTGCCTGCCGCTCCCCCTGCTTGTGCGCACGCTCTCTCTCTCTCTCTCTAATAAATAAATAAAATCTTTAAAAAAAGAATACTAGCAAACGAAATTCAGCAATGCAATAGATCATTTACCACAATTAAGTAGGATTTATTCCAGGAATGCAAAAGTGGTTCAAAATTTGCAAACCAATCAATGTGATACACCACACTAACAAGAGAAAGGATAAAAAACATATGACTGTCTCCACAGACTCGGAAAAGGCATTTGACAAAATATGATATACATTCATGATAAAACCTCTCAACACAGTGGGTTTATAGGAACATGCCTCAACATAATAAAGACAATATATGACAAATCCAAAGCTAACATGCTCAATGTGAAAAACTGAAAGCCTTTCCTTTAAGATCAGGAACAAAAACAGGATGTCCACTCTCACCACTTTTATTCAACATAGTACTAGAAATGCTACTTGCAATAATCAAACAAAAATAGAAGGCATCCAAATTGGTCAGGAAGAAATTAAAGTGTCACTAAAGTTTACATCAAAACCTATTAACAACTGATAAATGAATTCAGTAAAGTGGCAGGATACAAAATTAATATATAGAAATCAGCTGCATTTCTATAAACTAATAATGAAGAAGTGGAAAGAGAGATTAAGAAAATAATCCCATTTAAAATTGAACCAAAAAGAATAAAATACCTAGGAATAAACTTAACCAAGGAGGTTAAAGACCTGTACTCTGAAAATTATAAAACAATGATGAAAGAAACTGAAGACTACAGAAATGGAAAGATATTCTGTGCTCATTTACTGTTAGAATTAAATATTGTTAAAATGTCCATACTACCCAAAGTAATCTAAACATTTAATGCAATCCCTATCAAAATACCAACAGCACTTTTCACAGAACTAGAACAAATAATCCTAAAATTTGTATGGAACCACAAAAGACTCCAAATAGCAAGAACAATCTTGAGAAAGAAAACTGGAGGTATCACAAACCCAGATTTCAAGATATACTATGAAGTTGTAATCAAAACCATATGATAGAGCCACAAAAATAGACACATAGATCAATTCAACAGAACAGAGAGCCCAGAACCCATGCTTATGTGATCAACTAATCTCTAAAAAAAGAGGAAAGAATATAAATGGGGAAAAGATAGTCTTTTCAATTAATGGTGTTGGGAAAACTGGACAGCTACATGAAAAAGAATGAAACTGGACCACATCCTTACACCATACACAAAAATTAACTCAAAATGGATCGAAGACCTAAATGTGAAATCGGAGGCCTGAAATCATAAAATTCCTAGAAGAAAACAATGGCAATACTCCCTTGGACATCAGCCTTAGCAACATTTTTCTAGATATGTCTCCTCAGGCAAGGGCAGCAAAAGCAAAAAATAAACTATTGGGACCACACCAAAATAAAAAGCTTTTGTATAACAAAGGAAACCATCCACAAAACAAAAGGCAACCTAATGAAAGGAAGAAGATATGTGTAAATGATATATCTGATAAAGGGTTAATATCCACAATATATGTAGAACTTACATAACCCAACACCAAAAAAACCCAAATAATCTGATTAAAATGGGAAGTGAACCTGAACAGATGTTTTCCAAAGAAGACATACTGATGGCCAACAGAAGACAACAGGCCAACTGATGAAAAAATGCTCTACTTCACTAATCATCAGGGAAATGCAAATTAAAACCACAATGAGGTATTACCTCACACCTGTTAGGATGGCTATTATCAAAGACAAGAAATAAGTGTTGGCAAGGTGTGAAGAAGAGGGAACCTTCATATACTGTCGACAGGGATATACAGCCACTATGGAAAACAGTATGGAGGTTCCTCAAAAACTCAAAAATAGAATCACCATATGATCCAATAATTCCACTGCTAGGTGTTGCCCAAAGAAAATAAAGCATACACTCAAAAGATAGGTGTACTCTGTGTTTACTGCAGCATTATTTATCACAGCCAAGATATGGAAGAAACCCAAGTGCCCATTGATAGACGAATGAATAAAGAGCAACATATGGTTACATTAACATACAATGGAATATTACCCAGCCATAAAAAAGAATGAGATCTTGCCATATGCAGCAACATGGATGGACCCTGAGGTGTCCGTTTCTTTATGATTTCATTTGTATGTGGAATCCAAAACATAAATAAAGGAATTAACAAATGAATGAACGAATGGACAGACCCTTATATACAGACAACAAACTGGTGATGCCAGAAAGGAGGTGGGTTGGGGAATGGGTGAAATAAATAAAAGGGATTAAGTGGTATAAACTTTCAGTTAGAAAATAAGTAAGTCACAGAGATGAAAACACAGTTTAGGGAATACAGTCAATAATATTGTAATAAAATATGGTGACAGAGGGTGACTACACTAAATGGTGAGCCTGAGTAATGTATAGAACTGTTTGGTCAATATGCTGCACACCTAAAACTAATAACATTGTATGTTAATTATACTTTAAAAATACGAGCACCTATATAATCTATTTTAACACAAAAAAGAATTTTCTATACACAAAATAGAATTTTCAGGTATCTCCCATAAATGCTCAATTCACAAAAAAGTTATTTGAGCTCCTAAAACCTACAAAGGAAAACTGAGGTCATGGAGAGGGAGTTAAGATAATACCCCTGTCTCTGAGAATCTTCCAGCTTAGTACAAAAGAGGAAAAAAACAAAAGGAACATAGAGAACTATTACCTAGAGTCTAATTTTGTATAAGAAAAAACCCTGATTTTTAAAAAACCAATCATATTTTATTGTGAAACCCTTCAAAAGTGGAGCCATTAGAGGCAGACCAAGACAGGCATGCTATCTGCTATCACCTCTATTATTTACCTTATTCTGGAAGGACTATATAAAGCAAACAGAAAAATCCTGTCTTTTATATATATCAACTTGCAAAATTGATGAGAAAATGGAATAAAATATTTAACATTTCAGCAGACAATATTTTCATTAATTCTAAATAATGTGATCACTTAACTAGAAAACACAAGAAAAACATTTTTTTTTTAATTATCAGAACTAATGATTTCTGTCCCAGTTGCTAAAAATATAAAAATCTTCCAAATACTATCAAATATCCAATTTTAGAGAATGGAAAAAAAATCATATTCATAATACCAAAAAAATTTCCAAAACTAGTAAATGAAAAAAGAAACATGTAAAATACACATATATAAAATTATAAACTTCATTTAAGAACATGAAAAACTAATTATATAAAAGGAAGGATGGGAAAACTTATTATAAAGATATCAATTCCTAATCAATCCAGAAATTAAGTGTAGTAACAATAAAACATGAAAAGCTTTTAAAAATTATATTAAAATGAGTATTTTAAACAATTAAAAATTTCTTGTAAGAATAACAGAAACTTCCTGGCTGTGTATAATCATATATTAAAGTCTGAATTAATCAGAACACTGCAGTAGTAGTACAGGAACATACAGATCAATGGAACAGAGTAGTGACTATAAAAATAGACCCCACCTCATAAATACATTTCATATACAATATATATTTCACATACATTTCAAATCAATGGATAAAATAGGAGTTACTCCACAAGGACAACTTGTTTACCATTTAAAAAATGAAAGTGTATCTCTACTGTATTCCTTACATCAAAATATATCACAGATGAATTAAATATTTTGAAGTTAACCATGAAAAAATAAAAAGCCTGGAAACAAAAAATACAAAGTTAAAGATTTTTCAAATGTTGGGGGCAAGAGAAGTCTATTTTAACACTGATGCAGTGGTAGAAATAAAAGAAAGGATTGAGTTTAACTACATAAAAATGTAAAACTTTTATATAACATAGAATACTACTATGGAATCTACAGGCACAGTGAACGGACAAAAAAAAAATCTTGAAAATGAACAAAGTTGAAGGTCTCACACTTCCTGATTTCAAACTTGCTACAAAGCTACAGTAATTAAAATATTATGGTATTCGCATAAAGAGAGATATAAAGACCAATGGGATAGAAAGCCCAGAAATAAGACCTCACATACATGGTGAAATGATGTTTGTCAAGGGTGCCAGTATCGCTCAATGGGGAAAAAGATGGTCTCTTCGATAAATGGTGCTGGGAAAACCAGATATCCACATGTGAAAAATGAAGTTAAACCCTTACCCTGTACCAAGGACAAAAAACTGAAAACTAAAAATGAAGCAAAGACTTAAATATAACTAAAACTAAAGTAATTTCTAGAAGCATGACTTGGCTTATGGCCCTTTTACTCCATCTTCAAAGCCAGCAAGCATGGGCTGAGTTTCTGACCTACTTTTCTGCTCCTCTGTCTGGTTAAAAGCTCATGGAATATTATGCAGTCATCAAAAGGAATGAGATCTTGCCATTTGCAACGATGTGGATGGAACTGGAGGGTATTATGTTGAGCGAAATAAGCCAAACAGAGAAAGACATGTATCATATGACCTCACTGATATGAGGAATTCTTAATCTCAGGAAACAAACTGAGGGTTGCTGGAGTGGGGGGTGGGGTGGGAGGG
>NC_058412.1:86634265-86677571 GCF_002201575.2 Neomonachus schauinslandi | reverse complement strand
GAAGGTAGCAGGAGGGGAAGAATGAAAGGGGGGAAATCGGAGGGGTAGACGAACCATGAGAGACGATGGACTCTGAAAAACAAACTGAGGGTTCTAGAGGGGAGGGGGGTGGGAGGATGGGTTAGCCTGGTGATGGGTACTGAGGAGGGCACATTCTGCATGGAGCACTGGGTGTTATGCACAAATAATGAATCATGGAACACTACATCAAAAACTAATGATGTAATGTATGAAGATTAACATAAGAATAAAAAAATTAAAAAAAAAAAAAGCTTACAGGATTACTGGGCCCACCCAGACAATCCCGGTCAATCTCTAGTGGAAGGTCACTTCTACCATGGAACATAACATACGGGGATTAGGATATGAACATCTGGAAGGTCACTATTCTGCCAATAAGAAAAGGCATTTAGAAGAAATATTTTAGGTAAGGGATGAAAATTGGAAATAATTTTCTAAAATGGAACCCTGGCCAATATTCAACAATTATGAAATTACTTCTGAAAACATTAAACCAAACAAACAACTTTAGATGTCTACTCTTCAAATTTTTAAATATATTTCTTGTAGAATATAATTGTCAACCTCTAACGACCACATTTACTAACTAGAAATCATGAATACCAATATCCAAATTAACGTCTGTAACTTAAGAAAATGGTCACTTATTTTTGTTAATGAGAAGCCCCTTACAAATAGACTTTTTATCCTCTCATGACAAAAAAAAAATTAGTTTAGTGGAATTTGAACCCAAAATGATGTGTTTTCAGGACTTATTCATATCACTGATCATTTCCGTAACTAGTATAAAATTCTTTTTGCCATTTTTAGAGTAAGTTCTTAATTTGTAGCCTCTATTTTTAAAAAGAAATTCCCATTATGTTAAGAAAAGTAAAACTATGAATTAATCTTAAGTTGGGAACGAATCTTTTTAGAACTATTGGTATGGTTAATTTTCTATCAAAAATACTTTCAATATTTTTTTCTCTTGTAACACATACCACAGACTTTCCAGTTTTAATCTTCATGAATCATATATATCAAAACAAAAAACAAACCTTTATACACTTCTCCTGAATATCATTTCTCTGAGAAGCAAATTTGAGTAGCGGCTTTCCACCATCCATTCCAGATTCTTCACTTTTTATTTTACTAAGGTGATGATCTGAAATCCAGTCCATGAAGACAGTTAAAAGTTCATACACTTGTGCATTAAGTGGTACCTATAGATAAAAAATTATATCAAACATTTATTTCCATTCACAGTCTCATAAAATTTCAAGAGAAAGCTTTAAATTGGGGGATTATAGAATAATTTACCTAAAGGTCGCTAAAATATGTACTGAATGAAAAAGCTTCCCCAAAGGAAATTTCAAATCAAACATCTCCAATTAACATAAGAAACATTTAAATGATGGCTAAGAGAAGGAGAGAAAACCCATCTTAAGAAGGAAATTGAGGAATGACTGGGTGGCTCAGTAGGTTAGGCATCCAAATCTTCATATCACCTCAGGTCTTGATTCTCAGATTCGTGAGTTCAAGCCCCACACTGTGCTCCATCCAGAGTGTGGAGGCTACTTTAAAAAAAAAAAAAAAAAAGGAAACTGAGGGATGCTTGGGTGGCTCAGTCCATTAAGTGTCCGCCTTCAGCTCAGGTCATGATCCCAGGATCCTGGGATCGAGCCCCACACTGGGCTCCCTGCTCAGTGGAGAGCCTACTTCTCCCTCTGTCTTTTTCAACATTTCCTTGGTGATTCAGGGTCTTTTCTGATTCCATACAAATTTTAGGATTGTTTATCCCAGCACTTTGAAAAATGTCATTGGAATTTGGATCGGGATGGTGTTGAAGGTATAGATTGCTCTGGGTAGCATAGACATTTAAACAATGTTTATTCTTCCGATCCATGAGCATGGAATGTTTTTCCATCTCTTTGTGTCTTCTTCAATTTCTTTCATGAGTATTCTATAGTTCCTAGAGTATAGATCCTTTACTTCTTTGGTTAGGTTTATTCTGAGGTATCTTACGGTTTTTGGTGCTAGGGTAAATGGAATCGTTTCGCTAATTTCTCCTTCTACAGTTGCATTGTTAGTATATAAGAAAGCAACTGATTTCTGTGCATTGATTTTGTATACTGCCACATTACTGAATTGCTGGATGAGTTCTAGTAATTTCGGGGTGGAGTCTTTTGGATTTTCCACATAAAGTATCATGTCATCTGCGAAGAGAGAGTTTGACTTCTTCTTTGTCAAGGTGAATACCGTTTATTTCTTTTTGTTGTCTGATTGCTGTTGCTAGGACTTCTAGTACTATGTTGAACAACAATGGTGAGAGTGGGCATCCTTGTCATGTTCCTGATCTTAAGGGAAAAGCTCTCAGCTTTTCCCCATTGAGGATGATATTTGCTGTGGGTTTTTCATACATGGATTTTGTGAACTTGAGGAATGTTTCCTCTATCCCTATACTCTGAAGAGTTTTAATCAGGAAAGAATGCTGTATTTTGTCAAATGCTTTTTCTGCATCAATTGAGAGGACCATATGGTTCTTCTCTCTCCTCTTATTAAAGTGTTCTATCACACTGATTGATTTGCGAGTGTTGAACCACCCTTGCATCCCAGGATAAATCCCACTTGGTCGTGGTGGATGATCCTTTCCGTGTATCGTTGGATCTTATTAGCTAGGATTTTGTTGAGCATTTTGGAATCCATATTCATCAGGGATATCGGTCTGAAATTCTCCTTTTTGATGGGGTCTTTGCCTGGTTTGGGTATTAAGGTAATGCTGGCCTCACAGAAAGAGTCTGGAAGCTTTCCTTCTGTTTCTATTTTTTGAAACAGCTTTAGGAGAATAGGTATTATTTCTTCTTTGAATGTTTGGTAGAATTCTCCAGGGAATCCATCAAGCCCTGGACTCTTGTTTTTTGGGAGGTTTTTGATCACTGCTTCAATCTTATTACTGGTTATTGACCTATTCAGGTTGTCAATTTCTTCTTCTATCAGTCTTGGGAGTTTATAGATTTCCAGGAAGGCATCCATTTCTCCCAGGTAGCTTAATTTATTGGCATATAGTTGTTGATAATAATTTCTATTAATTGTTTCTATTTCCTTGGTGTTAGTCGTGATATCTCCCCTTTCATTCATACTTTTATTAATTTGGGTCCTTTCTCTTTTCTTTTGGATAAGTCTGGCCAGTGGTTTATCAATCTTATTAATTCTTTCAAAGAACCAGCTTCTAGTTTCGTTGATCTGATCTACTGTGTTTCTGGTTTCTAATTCACTGATCTCTACTCTAATCTTAATTATTTCTCTTCTAATGTGTGGCTTAGGCATCGTTTCTTGCTTTTTCTCTAGTTCTTTAAGGTGTAGAGTTAGTTGGTGAATTTGGGATTTTTCTATTTTTTTGAGTGAGGCTTGGATGGCTATGTATTTCCCCCTTAGGACCGCCTTTGCAGTATCCCATAGGTTTTGGACTGAAGTGCTTTTGTTCTCATTGGTTTCCATGAATTGTTTAAGCTCTTCTTTGATTTCTTGGTTGACCCAAACATTCTTGAGCAGAGTGGTTTTTAACTTCCAAGTGTTTGAATATCTGCCAATTTTTTTCTTGTGACTGAGTTCCAGTTTAAAAGCATTATGGTCTTTTATGGTCTGAGGAGTAGGGGACCCTATTCCAACCAGCCCCTGGAACTGAGCTGGATATCTACCGGACCACTCTGAACACCCACGAAATCAGCCCGAGATGTACAAAGATAGATCTGGATCTCTATAAACAGAATATCGCAGGTGTTTGGTTTCGAGATACGAAGCGGGGGGCCTTGATTCTGCGGGCAGATATCGGAGAATATACGGAAGGAGGAGGGAGCCAAACCGTCGGGATCCTACACCGCCAGTGAGCAATAGCCTCCCACGTTGTGGACAGGGCACAGACTCACAGACCGGTAGCAGCAGGGAAAGGACTTTAGGGCAGCCCCCTGGACTGAAACCAGCGGGGCCCGGCATGTGAACTGGGGGACCTGGTGGTTTTAGAAGCACAAAGGGCAGAGACATGCCCCGATCTGGAGGCGAGGACTGGGAGCGCTGTTGAGGGGCACACAACCCAGGACGTGAAGTTTAATGCAGCACACACAGAAACAGAGATAGTGTGGCCTGGAGAGCTCACTGAAGAACAGACTGCGATCTCTCCGTTCTGAGGCAGAGGGCTGGAAACGGTCTCTTCTGCTCTGACTCTCAGAAAAGATGCGGAAAGCCACCAGGGAAGCCACTAGAGAACAAAAGCCCCCCCCCAAACGGTTTTCACTGAGCCCATCCCCCGCCATGGGGGCAGGGCAACTCTACCCAAACAGGGATGCCTGAGTAACAGTGTGGCAGTCCCCTCCCCCAGAAGGAAGGCTGGATGAACAAGAGGCCAGCAAGCCTTACGTCCCTATAAAACAGGTGCATCTTGCTTGGGTTGTGGTCAATAATTTGGACTCTATACATTCCCTCAACCACCCATCAACAGAATGACAAGGAGGAGGAACCCCCAAAATAGGAAAGACTCAGAGACTATGTCTTATACCACAGATTTACAAATGGATACAGATATAACCAAGATGTCGGAGATGGAATTCAGGCTAGCAATTGTGAAGATGATAGCTAGAATGAAGAAATCGATTAATGGCAACATAAGAGTCTCTAAGGGCAGAAACGAAAGCTGAACTGGCAGAATTTAAAAATGCTATCGAGATCCAATCTAATCTAGATAATCTAACAGCTAGGTAAAGTGAGGCAGAAGAACGAATTAGTGATCTAGAAGACCAATTAATAGACAAGAAGGAACAAGAGGAGGCCAGGGAAAAATAACTCAAAATCCATGAAAATAGAATCAGAGAAATAAGTGACACCATGAAATGTTCCAATGTCAGAATTATTGGGATCACTCGGGGGGGGAGAGAGAAAGGACTAGAAGATATATTTGAGCAAATCGTAGCTGAGAACTTCCCTAATCTGGGGAATGAAACAAACATTCGTGTCCTAGAGGCAGACAGGACCCCTCCCAAGATCAAGAAAAACAGGCCAACACCCCAGCATGTAATAGTAAAACTCGCAAATCTTAGAACAAAGGAAACCATCTTTTTTTTTTTTTTAAAGATTTTATTTATTTATTTGACAGAGAGAGAGGGAACACAAGCAGGGGGAGTGGGAGAGGGAGAAGCAGGCTCCCCGCAGAGCAGGGAGCCCAATGCGGGACTCGATCCCAGGACCCTGGGATCATGACCTGAGCCGAAGGCAGTCGCTCAACCAACTGAGCCACCCAGGTGCCCGACAAAGGAAACCATCTAAAGGGCAGTTAGGGGGAAGAGATTCCTTACGTACAGAGGGAGGAACATCAGAATAACGTCAGACCTATCCACAGAGACCTGGCAAGCCAGAAAGGCCTGGCAAGACATATTCAGGGTACTAAACGAGAAGAACATGCAGCCAAGAATACTTTATCAGGCAATGCTGTCATTTAGAATGGATGGAGAGATGTAGAGGTTCCAAGACTGGCAGAAACTGAAAGAATATGTAACCACTAAGCTGGCCCTTTAAGAAATATTAAGGGGGGTTCTATAAAAGGAGAAAGACCCCAAGAGTGATCTACAACAGAAATTTACAGAGACAATCTATAGAAACAAGGACTTCACAGGCAACAGGATGACAATAAATTAATATCTTTCAATAATTACTCTCAACGTGAATGGCCTAAATGCTCCCATAAAACGGCACAGGGTTGCAGATTGCATTAAAAGACAGGACCCATCCATATGCTGTCTACAAGAGACTCATTCTGAACCTAAAGATACATCCAGACTGAAAGTGAAGGGATGGAGATCCATCTTCCATGCCAGCGGACCTCAAAAGAAAGCTGGGGTAGCAATTCTTATATCAGACAAATTAGATTTTAAGCTAAAGAATGTAGTTAGAGACACAGAAGGACACTATATCATTCTTAAAGGGTCTATCCAACAAGAAGATCTAACATTTGTAAATATCTACGCCCCCAACCTGGGAGCAGCCATCTACATAAGCCAACTGTTAACTAAAATAAAGAGTCATATTGATAACAATACATTAATTGTAGGAGACCTCAATAGTCCACTCTCAGCAATAGACAGATCATCTAAGCAGAAAATCAACAAAGAAAAAAGAGCTCTGAATGACACACTGGACCAGATGGACCTCATAGATATATACAGAACATTCCACCCTAAAACAACAGAATACCCATTCTTCTCGAGCGCACATGGAACTTTCTCCACAATAGACCACATACTGGATCACAAATCAGGTCTCAACCGATACCAAAAGATTGAGATTATTCCCTGCATATTCTCTGCACAGCAATCTTTTGTTGAATTTGATCCTGCAGAGCCATGATATCGTCATCACAGGCCAGCCAGACAGTTAACACCTTCACAGTCACACTGCCCAATGGTGGCTCCTGATTTTGTAACTGAGATTCCTCCACAGCTATCTTTAAATGATGCTGTATTCCCACTTCATGAAAAGAACTAGAGGATTTATCAAAATTATTAACAGCCCACAGTGAAATATCACTAGCCACCCGCTGAAAAGGTCAAAATGAAAAAGCGTGAAAACACCAAATGTTGGCATAGTTTGGAGTAACCACAACATTCAAACATTGCTAGTAGGAGTATAAAATGGTATAACTGCTTCGGAAAACTGGCAGTTCCACAAAAAGTCAAATATCTATGACCCAAAAATTCCAGTCTTGCTTGTATTTCTAAGGGGAATGAAAACATCTGTCCACTAAAAGCCTTGTACGCAAACATTCTTAGCAGCTTTATTCATAATAGACAAAAAGTAGAAATAGCCCAGGTGTCTATTAAAAGAAGAATGGATAAACAAATTGTGATATATTCAAACAGTAGAATACTACTGAGCAATACAGAGGAACAAACTATTGATACACCCAATGTTATGATGAGCAAAATAAGCCTTACCCAGATGAGAGCATACTATACAACCCCACTGACTAAAGTTCTAAAATAGGCAAAATTAATCCATGGTGATAGAAATCAGATTAACAGCTACTTCTTGCAAGGAAGAACTGAGAAGGGACATAACAGAACTTTCTAGGGTGATGGAAATGTTCTATATCTAGCTGCAGGTTACATGAGTATAGGCATTTGTCAAAACTGACTAAGCTATATACTTAATGATCTCTGCATTATATTACTGTACATAATTTATACCTCAAAGTAAAAAATTCCTTAGGAAAAAATAAATAAATAAAGCCCATTCAGGCATGGATTGCAGTCTTGACAGAAAACACTGAAAGCTTGTGGAATCTTAAAACACAATGAATAATAAAGCTCTTAAGGTCTGCCTAAAACACTGCTGAAATATTTTGTTTTGCTTTTGTAAATAAAAGCATATTAGAAATATTATACAGATATTTCTCTGTAAAGGAATTATTATGGTGAATCCTTTCATACCAAAATGATGTTTGCCAAAAACAGATTCAAGAACAAAAAGAAAATGTCTTTATTTTCTAGTGGAGAAATTTTCAATCGCATCATACCTTGTGAGTTTTTGAGACTGGTACTTTATCTTGTTTTAAACTTTTCATTTCATTAGCAGCATGCGAATTTCCTTTCAATCTCTGTATTGTCATAAACTCATACTTCCTCTGCAACAGTACATATCCATGAATTAAAATACAATTCTATTAAAGGTGGGAAAATCCAAAGGCAATCACATAAAATTCACTTGTGTTGGGGCACCTGGGTGGCTCAGTCATTAAGCATCTGCCTTCGGCTCAGGTCATGATCCCAGGGTCCTGGGATCCAGTCCTATATCGGGCTCCCTGCTCAGCAGGAGGCCTGCTTCTCCCTCTCCCACTCCCTCTGCTTGTGTTCCCTCTCTCGTGTTCTGTCAAATAAATAAATAAAATCTTTAAAAAAAAAAAAAAAACCCTTGTTCAAAAGAGCAGGCAACTTACCTGTAAATTATCTAAACGAGCTTGAACTCTCTTAGCCTGAATCTCCATCTTCTTATTTTCTTCACTTACTTCATTTAACTAAAGTGAGAAAACATTAAATATTTCAATATAAAACTTAAGCTGATTTCATACTAAAGATTTTGTAAAGATATTATCTAGTCTGTATAACCGAACAATGTAACAAAACAGAGGTAGCATTCGTAATTAAAGATCACCGCTTATGGTAATTAGACTTATCATGGAAATCATTTTGAAATGTATAAAAATAGTGAATCACTATGATATATGCCTGAAACTAATAGGATATTGTATGTCAATTATACTTCAATAAAAAAATAAAAATTTTAATTAAAAAAAAATCAGAGCTAAAATCATTTGTCCCTAAAGTACTAATAGTATCTAAGTTTACTTCATTCTATAAAAAATTTGCAAGTCTCCTGAGATCTTACAAGTATATGTTTTAATGGGAAATGTCTTTTAATCAAACTTTTTATGTATGTACATGAAAGTGTACAAATCATTAAGTATGCAGTGTAATGAATTATTGAAATTGGATTAAATGTATAAATTTGGGAAGAACTGACATGTTTATAAATATTGAGTCTTCATATCTATGAACATAACATAGCCTTCAAATTATTTAGATCTATTTATTTTCTTTTAATAATGTTCTGTACTTTTCAGTGTATGTGTTATATACATCTTTCTTTTATATTTATTCCTGGATAGCTAATGCTTTTTGATGCTATTATCTGTGGGATCTTTCAATAAATAACACTATTTGATTACAGCTGGTATATAAAAATACAACTGATTTTTGTATATTGAACTAACATCCAAGGATTTGCCTATATTTCCTTTATTCTACTAACTTGTCTGTATATCCATTTGGATACCTGTATATACAGTTACATAATCATGTTATCAGTAGATAATTCTTATTTCTTCCTTTCCAATCCTTATTTTCTATTTTTTTTTTCCCTATTGCACTGACTAGGACTCTCAGTACAGTGTTCAATAGAAACAGTTAAGAGTGAGCACCCTTCTTCTGATTTCAGAGGGAAAACAATAACTTAAATATGATTTTGTTGTTGGGTTATTTTTGTAGATACCTTATCAAAATTAAGTTCTCTTTTATTACTAATATCATGAGTTAGTGCTGAATTTTATTATCAATAGAAATATGATTTTTCTCCATTTATCAGATGTGTTAATTTTCAAATGATAAACTGTAATTTTCAAATGATAAACCATAACTTCCAAATGATAAACTTTGTAATTCCTGTACTAAATCCATTTAGCTATATTATTTTTATCTATTGCTAGATTCAATTTGCTAATATTTAAATTTCTTGCAACTATATCCATGCAACTGATTTGAATTTTTCTTTTCTTATAACAATCTTGACACATTTAGTTTCAAGGTTATGCGGGCCTCATACAACAAAAAGGAGGGTTTTTCTCTCTTTTTCTATTTATATTTAAGGTATATGATGTTTCCTCCTTAAAAGATAGTCTTAAGTCTTACTGCTCCTTCTCTGAAAGTTAAGTGTCTTATTTTTCTCTGATCACTTTAAAGATTTTATCTTTATCTAATGTTTTCAGCAGTCTTAAAACAATGTTCGTATGTTTGCTTTTTCTCATCATTTATCCTGTTTAGGCTTAACATAGTTTCTTGAATCTATAAGTTGGCATACTGTTTTTACAAGTTTTGGATAATATGTGGCCATTTCTCTTCAAATATTTTGTTTTTGCCGTATGATCTCTTTTTGAACTCCCATGTTAGAAATTTTAACGAAATGTATCTCTTTTATAAATTTGTTTATTCTTTCTCTACTCAATGTTTTTATTTCAAAACTTTTTAGGAAATCATCTTCCAGTTCATTAATCCTATCTTCTGCTGCATCTCATCTGCTATTAAATCCATTCACTGGAGTTCTGAAATTCAATTAGTGTATTTTTAAGTTTCAGAATTTCATTTTAATTCCTTTTTATAAATTCTGCTTCTCTAATGAAGTTCTCAATCTTTTTTTCTACTTTTTTGAACACATTAATCATTATTTTAAAATCACTACCTACTAGCTCCAATATCTGGATCACTGCCAGGTATATTCACATTGCCTGGGGCATTTTTGTTCTCTTCATATTGAGTTATATGATTCTGTCTTTTTATAATTTTTATTTAAATTCTAGTTAATTAACATACAGTGCAATATTGGTTTCATGAGTAGAATTCAGTGATTCATGTGATTCTGTCTTTTAATATAATGATTAAATTTTGTATAGAATGACAAAGAAAATATATAAATTTTGTACACATTTTCTTTCAGAGAGGGCTCATTCTTTCCTTTGCTAGATACTCAAAATGGGAACTAATCGCCTTATTCTAAACAGGAACTAATATCAGTTAAGACCACATTTCAGCTTGAGGAGGATTTCATATATCTCTAATTTGCCTCCTCCTAGGGTGCAACCCTGATTCTTTCAAATGAGAGCCTATGGTATTCACGGGGACTCTCTAGCCTGATGAATCCTGAATATTAATCCTTGACTCCTCAGCTTGGCAAGACTTAATGGGAATTGTTTTTTTATTATCATAATAATATTGCAGACTTATTTATGTACAATGCTACCATAAATTACCATACAAGTCAGTCACAGAAATAAGTTACCTTTTTATTTAGCAATTTTGAAACACAGTTGAGCTTTGAACCATGCAGGGGTGATGGTCACCAACCCCTGGGCAATAAAAAATCCACAAAGAACTTTTGACTCCCCAAAACACTTTACTAGTAGCTTACTGTTGACAAGGAGCTTTAATGATAATATAAACAGCCAATTAACACATATTTTTTAATGTTATATGTATGATACACAATGTTCTTATAATAAAGTAGGCTAGAGAAAACAAAATGTTATTAGGAAAATCATAAGGACAGACATTCCAAGATGGCGGAGGAATAGGAGACTTTAGTTTTGTCTGGTCCCAGGAATTTAGCTAGAGAGCTATCAAATCATTCTGAACTCCTGTGAACTGAACCAGAGCTCTAAGAAAAGAATTGCTGCAATTCTACAAATAGAAAAGCAAGCACTTTCTGCAAGGTAGGAGGTGTGGAGAAGTGAATCCTAAGCAACATATTGGAAGATAAACCGCGAGAGTAGGGAGCTGCAGAAAGCCGGCTACCAGAAAGTAATATAGTAGTAGAGCGAAAAATCAGAACTTCTAGAAGTCTGCTCTGGTATATGTCCCTGCCTGAAAGGTACTCAGGTGGCCAAACAGGGAAGAATCCTAGGTGGGACAGTGTGCTCTCAGGATCCCAAGGGTCACAGAAAGAACAGGGGTACCTGAGTGCATGAGAGTTCCCAGGCATCGGAGCAGGAAAGCCGGCTGCCATCAGCAAGCCCAGAAGTGGGCTTTCAGAACAGTGTTGCCATAAAACACAAACCGCAGAAGGGTTGGGAAACCACTCTCTGAGCAGGGAACCAGCAAATGGCAGAACCGCAGTCAGACAACCCTCCCTCCTGGGGAAGAATGGCGTGGGTGCGCGCCACAGGAGTCTGCAGGCTTTGGAGACTCCAAGCGGGGTCACATGACTGAATAGAAATGCTCAGTCATGGGCTAGGTGAGCACAGAGTGCAGATGGAGACCTGGGACACAGGAATGATTGATTGCTTTTCCCCAAGGGCACACTGAGGAGTGGGGGATGGTCGGGCACGAGCTTTTAGCTCCAGGGCTGGAGATTGGGAGGCTGCCATTTCCATTCTCAATCTCTAAAGCCGTGTGTAAAGCCTTCAGGGAACAAAAGCCATATAGAGCAATCCGGGGCCAATTACATAGCCTGACCCCTGGCTTGGGGCAGTGCAGTTCCTCCTGGGGCAAAGACACCTGAGAATCAGTGCAACAGGCCCCTTCCCAAGAAGATCAGCAAGAACATCCAACTAAGACCAATTTTACCAACCACAAAGAACTGCAAAACTCCAGCACTAGAGGAAAACAGTATATAGAATTCATGTTTTCTTTTCTCATGATTAGTTTTCCAAATTTACTATTTCTTTTCTCTTTCATTTTCACCCAATTTCTTATTTTGTCAACTTTTTTTAAGTTTTTTAAAATTTTCATTTTTACAGTTACATTCTATCCTTTCATTGTATTTAATTTTATTTTTGTATATACATAAGTTTTCCTTTTTTTACAATTTTAGGATCTAGTTTTTTTTTTTTTTTTTAAAGATTTTACTTATTTATTTGTCAGAGAGGAAGAGAGATGGAAAGAAGCTGAGAAAGAGCACAAGCAGGGGGAGCAGCAAGCAGAGGAGAAGCAGGATCCTTGCTGAACAAGGAGCCCGATGGGGAACTTGATCCCAGGACTCTGGGATCATGACCTGAGCCAAAGGCAGACGCTTAACCAAATAAGACACCCAGGTGTTCCGGGATCTAGTCTTCCAACAAACAGACCAAAATACACACAGGATCCAATGAATTGCTCTGTTCTGTTCACCTGTCTGATTATATTCTCTCTCATTTTTTTTATTTTTTATTTTTTCTTAAATTTTTTTGTTTTTTCGGTTCTGGGGCTCTTCTGATTTGCTTAGTGTATATTTATCTGGGGTCATTGTTGACATTTTAGTATTTTGTTCTCTCATTCATCTATTCTTCTCTGGACAGAATTACAAGACGGTAAAACTCATCTCAAAAGAACAAGAGGAAGTTCTGACTGCCAGGGACCTAATCAGTATGGCTATAAGATACTGGAACTAGAGTTCAGAATAACGATTATAAATATACTAGCTGACCTTGAAAACAGCATAGAAAACACGAGAAAATCCCTGTCAGGAGAAATAAAAGAACTAAAATCTAAACAAGTTGAAATCAAAAAGGCTATCAATGAGATGCAATAAAAAATGGAGGCTTTACGGATACCTGGGTGGCTCAGTCAGTTAGCATCTACCTTCGGCTCAGGTTATGATCCCAGGATCCTGGGATCAAGCCCCAAATTGGGTTCCTTGCTCAGCGGGGAGACTGCTTCTCCCTCTGACTGCTGTTCCCCCTGCTTGCACTGTTGTTCTCTCTCTCTGTCTCTGACAAATAAATAAATAAAATCTTTAAAAAAAAATGGAGGCTCTAACTGCTAGGATGAATGACTCAGAAGAGAGAATTAGTAATATAGAAGACAAAATGATGGAGAATGAAGAAGCTGAGAAAAAGAGGGATAAACAACTACTGCATCACCAGGGGAGAATTCAAGAGATCAGTGATACCATGGAGCAAAAGAATATTAGAATTGAAATCACAGAAAAAGGAAAGGGGAGGGGGAAGAAGATATACTTGAGCAAATTATACCTGAGAACTACCCTAATCTGGGAAAGGAAACAGGCAATCAAGTCCAGGAGGCACAGAGAATCCCCCTCAAAATCATGAAAAATAGGTCAACACCTCAAAATAATAGTGAAGCTTGCAAATCTCAGAGAAAGAGAAAATCCTGAAAGCAGCTCGGGACAAGAGGTTGGTAACCTACAAGGGTAGAAACATTAGACTGATAGCAGACCTATCCACAGAGACCTGGAAAGCCAAAAAGGACTGGCAAGACATATTCAGGGTGCCAAATGAGAAAAATATGCAGCCAAGAACAGTTTACCAGCAAGGCTGTCGTTCAAAATAGAAGAAGAGATAAAAAGCTTCCAGGACAAACAGAAACTAAAAGAATTTGTGATCACTAAACCAGCTCTGCAAGAAATATTAAAGGGGATCCTTGAAGCAAAGAGAGAGCCCAAAAGTAACAGACCAGAAAGGACCAAGACAATATACAGAAACAGGTGACTTTATAGGTAATACAGTAGCACTAAATCCAAATCTTTCAACAGTTACTCTGAGTGTAAATGGGCTAAATGTCCCAATCAAAAGACACAGGGTATCAGATTGGATAAAAAAGCAAGACCAGGGAGCCTGGGTGGCTCAGTTGGGTGAGCATCTGCCTTCAGCTCAGGTCATCATCCCAGGACTCTGAGATCAAGCCCCACATCAGGCTCCCCGCTCGGTGGGGAGCCTGCTTCCCCTTCTCCTTCTGCCTGCCACTCCCCCTGCTTGTGCTCTCTCTGTCAAGTAAATATAAAATCTTAAAAAAAAAAATCTATAAAAAGCAAGACCCATCGATATGTTCTCCTAGGGGAGAACACAGGCAATAACCTCTTCAACCTTGGCCGCAGCAACTTCTTGCTAGACACATCTCCAAAGGCAAGGGAAACAAAGGAAAAATGAACTACTGGAATTTCATAAAAATAAAAAACCTTTACACAGCAAAGGAAATAGTCAACAAAACCAAAAGACAACAGACAGAATAGGAGAAGATATTTGCAAATGTCTTATCAGATAAAGGGCTAGTATCCAAGATCTAGAAAGAACTTATCAAACTCAAGACCCAAAAAACAAATAATCCAGTCAAGAAATGGGCAGAAGACATGAACAGACATTTCTCCAAAGAAGACATATAAATGGCCATCAGACACATGAAAAAATGGCTCAACATTACTCGGCATCAGGGAAATACAAATCAAAATCACAATGAGATACCAACCCATGCCAGTCAGAATGGCTAAAATGAACAAGTCAGGAAACAACAGATATTGCTGAGGATGCAGAGAAAGGGGAACCCTCTTCACTACTGGTGGGAATGCAAGCTGGTGCAGCCACTCTGGAAAACAGTATGGAGGTTCCTCAAAAAGTTAAAAATAGAGCTACCCTACCACCCAGCAATTGCACCACCAGGTATTTACCCCAAAGATACAAAATGTAGTGATCTGAAGGGGCACCTGCACCCCAATGTTTATAGCAGCAATGTTCACAATAGGCAAACTATGGAAATACCCCAGATGTCCACTGACAGATGATTGGATAAAGAAGATGTGGTATAATGGAATATTATGCAGCCATCAGAAAGGATGAGATCTGGGCGCCTGGGTGGCTCAGTTGGTTAAGCGACTGCCTTCGGCTCAGGTCATGATCCTGGAGTCCCGGGATCGAGTCCCGCATCAGGCTCCCTGCTCGGCAGGGGGTCTGCTTCTCCCTCTGCCCTCTTCCCTCTCGTGCTCTCTGTCTCTCATTCTCTCTCTCTCAAATAAATAAATAAAATCTTAATAAAAAAAATTTAAAAAAAAGAAAGGATGAAATCTTATCATTTACATTGACATGGATGGAACTGGAGGGTATTATGCTGAAGTGAGTAAGTTAATCAGAAAAAGACAATTATCATATGATCTCACTCATATGTAATTTAAGAAACAAAACAGAGGATCATAGCAGAAGAAGGGAAAAATAAAACAAGATGAAATCTGAGAGGGAGACAAACGATAAGAGACTCTTAATCATAGGAAACTGAGGGCTGCTGGAGGGGGAGGGGTGGGGCGATGAGGTAACTGGGTGATAGACATTAAAGAAGGCACATGATACAAGGAGCACTGGGTATTATATGAGACTGATGAATCACTGAACTCTACCTCTGAAACTAATAATATGTGAATTAAATGAATTTAAATTTTAAAAAAGAGAGAGAGGAAAGAAAAAAAAAATGAACATCAAAAAAAGAAAAAAAATGAAGACGGGTGGATTCCGAGGAGGGGAGGAGGAAGGGAACAAAGTGACCCAGATCAGCAGAAAATACCCTTGAGAAGCGATGGGAAAATGCAATTCCCAGCTGGATCTCTGTCATATCCAGGATTACTATAGGAGAATAATTTTCCTGAATGTAATGAGAAAAAAATAATAATAAAAGATGGTAGACTCTGACATGAAAAAGAAAATCATAAGGAAGAGAGAATACATTTATAATACTGTACCGCATCTATCGAAAAAAAGAATCTTCATATAAGTGGAACACAGTTCAAACCCATGGTGTTTAAGGGTCAACTGTATATATACATCATTTATCATGCCAAAAGTTGGCCAACTATAGCCCATGGACCAAATCTGAACACTGTTTACTGTTATAAATAACATCTTATTAGAATACAGCCATGCTCATTCACTTACTTATTGCCTGTAGCTACTTTTGCATTATGTCAGAGTTGAGTCATGACAGACTGCATGGCTCACAGAGCCCAAAATATTTACTATTTCATCGTTAAAGAAAAATATTGCTGACTCCTCATCTACACTAAAGTTTAGAGTAACCATAAAAAAGCACTCTCCCAGCTGGTACCAAAGGATTTCTCCCAAGCTCTTTCAGTTCGGTCACACTAGATCAAAAATCCAATTATCAATAGATCAATCACATAATAATTCACATATCCACTCCACTCACCACACACCCATACAAACACATACAAAATTATTAAGAAATATATAACCTTAAGAGATAGGTACGGGCAACAATGTTCTTTGGCTAGCAGTTAAAGAAACCCTTCTCAAAAAAAGAGTGCTATGGGGCGCCTGGGTGGCTCAGTCATTAAGCCTCTGTCTTTGGCTTAGGTTGTGATCCTGGGTTCCTGGGATCGAGCCCCGCATCGGGCTCCCCGCTTGGCAGGAGGCCTGCTTCTCCCTCTCCGACTCCCCCTGCTTGTGTTCCTTCTCTCGCTGTGTCTCTCTCTGTCAAATAAAATCTTAAAAAAAAAAAAAAAAAGAGTGCTAGAGTTGTATGATGACAGATAGTACCTACACTTGTGCTGAGCACAGTATACCATATAACATTGTCAAATCATTATTATACATCTGAAACTAATATAATGTTTTGTGTCAACCAACTGTACTTCAATTAAAAAGAGAGAGGGGGCGTCTGGTGGCTCAGTTGGTTAAGCAGCTGCCTTCAGCTCAGGTCATGATCCCAGGGTCCTGGGATCAAGTTCCACAACGGGCTCCCTGCTCAGTGGGGAGTCTGCTCCTCCCTCTCCCTCTGTCCCTCTCCTGGCTTGTGCTCTCTCCTCTCTTGCTCACTCTCTGTCTCAAATAAATAAATAAAGTCTTAAAAAAAAAAAGAGAGCGAGAGCACACTAGATTGAGAGTGTGATGGGAAAAAGTAATCTCTCCAGGGATAAAGCAGGCTTCCAGACAACAGTAAGTGAAGGTCATCCATACTCCTACTGTGGGAGGCCATAAATGAGTTCAGGGAAGCCAAAGAACTTAGATCAAATGAGAAATGTAGCTAGATGTCACTGCCAATGAGAAAGGTTGTAACAAGCAGTGACTACAGAACATCAAAAACAGAAACTGAAAACATATAGCTACCTAAAGAATTCCAGGATGCATATTATCTCTGAGAGTCTGAGCTTAGTTACATTTTAGAATCCATGAAGTCTTCCAGCCCAAAGCTTTCATTTTTGAAGTGACTGGGTTTACCCCAATTTCTGCTCATCTACTTCTCCTTCCACAAATAAAAACATAATCAGTCTCCTGTCTTTCTTGAACTATTCTTTCTCATCTTTCAGTCAAAAACTTGCAAAAGTTAAAAAAAAAAAAGATGGGGGGGCGGAGCAAGATGGCGGAGGAGTAGGAGACCTGGATATCGTCTCCTCTCAGGAATTCAGCTGGATAGGGATCAAACCATTCTCAACACCTACAAACTCAACAGGAGATCGAAGAAAAGAAGAGCAACAACTCTCTCATGAGAAAAGCGACCACTTGCTGGAAGGTAGGAAGTGCGGAAAAGTGAATCCGAGGCGATATTCGGGAGGATAGACGGCGGGGGAGGGGCCTCCGTCGGCCGCTTCTGGCAAGTGATAGAACCACGGAGCACAAAATCGGAACTTTTAAAAGTCTGCTCCGCTGAGGGAGGTCACTCTGGTAGCTAAGCGGGGGGTGCAACCCTCCGGGACAGTGTGGTCTCAGGACCCTCGGGGTCACAGAAAGACCGGGGGTGCCTGAGTGTGGCAGAGCTCCCAGGTATCGGAGCAGGGAAGCCGGCTGCAGAGGTGGAGCCCAGGTGCGGGCTCTCAGCTCGGGGTTGCCATAAACTGTGATCCGTGGCACAGTCGGGCCCCTGCTCCTCCAGCAGGGACCCAACAGGCGGCAGATCCAGGGAGACTCACCTTCCTCCCCCGGGAGGAGCCGAGCAGGAGTGCACCGCAGGGATCTGCTGGGTTTGGAGACTCCACCCGGGGTCGGGTGCCAGAGATAGAAACGTGCGGTCACAGGCCGGGTGAGCACGGAGTGCGGCTGGAGACCGGGGAGACGGGAGTGACTGACGGCTTTTCTCTGGGGGCTCACTGAGGAGCGGGGCCCCGAGTTCTCGGCTCCTCCGGGGCGGAGATTGGGAGGCCGCCATTTTCACTCTCCGCCTCCAAAGCTGTAGGGAAAGCTTGCAGGGAACAAAAGCCCCGGAGAGCAAACCCGAGCAGATTACTTAGCCGGGAGGGGGCAAGGGCGGGGCAATTCCGCCTCCGGCAGAGACATTTAGAAACCACGGCAACAGGCCCCTCCCCAGAAGATCAGCGAGAACAGCCAGCCAAGACCAAGTTTACCGATCAATGAGAACGGCAGAACTCCAGCGCTAGGGGAATACTGCACATAGAATTCGTGGCTTTTTTATCATGATTCTTTAGTCTTTCAAAGTCAATTTTTTTTAACTTTTTTTCTTTTTTTTTCTTTTTGAATTTTTCTTTTTCCCTTTTTCAACCAACATCTTATCAATCCCTTTTTTTAAAAAAAAACATTTTTATTTTTCATTTTTAGAGTCATATTCTATCCCTTCATAGTAGTTACCCGTATTTTTGGCTTATATATATAAGTTGTTCTCTCTTTAAAATTTTGAGATAGTTTCTTCTAACAGATTAAAATGTATCCTAAATCTCTAGTATATGGTGTTTTCTATTCCCCTGCCTGATCACATCCTCTCCCTTTTTTATCTTTTTTCTTTTTTTAAATCCTCTTCTTTCTTTTTTCAAACAACTTCTTATCAATTCCTTTTATAAAATATTTTATAATTTCCATCTTTACAGTCATATTCCATCCCTTCATCATATCAACTCTTATTTTTGTACATATATAAGTTTTTCTTTCTTTAAAATTTTGGGAGGCACTTTCTTCTAAAAGACCAAAATACACCCCAAATCTAGTGTGTGGCACTGATCTATATACCAGCCTGATCATATTTGATCACATTCTGGTTTTTTTTTTGTTGTTGTTGTTGTTTTGCCTGTTTTTGTTTTTATCTTTATCTTTTTCTTTTTTTTTCTTTTTCTTTTTTCTCTCTTTCCCTTTCTTTTCCCACTGCTTCAAGTCTTTTCTGATTTGTTTAGAGTATATTTTCTGGGGACGTTGTTACTCTGCTAGCATTTTGTTCTCTCATTAATCTATTCTCCTCTGCACAAAATGACAAGACGGAAAAAATCACCTCAACAAAAAGAACAAGAGGTAGTACCAACTGCCAGGGACCTACTCAATACGGACATGAGTACGATGTCAGATCTAGAGTTCAGAATCATCACTTTAAAAATACTAGCTGGGCTTGAAAAAAATATGGAAGTTATTAGAGAAACCCTTTCTGGAGAAGTAAAAGAACTAAAATCCAACCAAGTAGAAATCAAAAAGGCTATTAATGAGGTGCAATCAAAAATGGGGGCGCTAACTGCTAGAATAAATGAGGCAGAAGAGAGAATCAGTTATATAGAAGATGAAATGATGGAAAATAAAGAAGCTGAGAAAAAGAGAGATAAACAACTACTGGATCACGAGGGCAGAATTCGAGAGCTAAGCGATACCGTAAGACGAAACGACATTAGAATAATTGGGATCCCAGAAGAAGAAGAAAGAGAGAGAGGGGCAGAAGGTATAATGGAGCAAATTATAGCAGAGAACTTCCCTAATTTGGGGAAGAAAACAGGCATGAAAATCCAGGAAGCACAGAGAACCCCTCTCAAAATCAATAAAAATAGGTCAACACCCCGACATCTAATAGTAAAACTTATGAGTCTCACAGACAAAGAGAAAATCCTGAAAGCAGCTCGGGAGAAGAGAGATGTAACCTACAAGGGTAGAAACAATAGACTGGCAACAGACCTATCCACAGAGACCTGGCAGGCCAGAAAGGACTGGCAGGATATATTCAGAGCACTAAATGAGAAAAATATGCAGCCAAGAATACTCTATCCAGCTAGGCTGTCATTGAAAATTGAAGGAGAGATAAAAAGCTTCCAGGACAAACAAAAACTAAAGGAATTTGCAAACACAAAACCAGCCCTACAGGAAATCTTGAAAGGGGTCCTCTAAGCAAAGAGAGAGCCTAAAAGCAATATAGACCAGAAACAAACACAGACAATATACGGTAACAGTCACCTTACAGGCAATACAATGGCACTAAATTCCTATCTTTCAATAGTTACCCTGAATATAAATGGGCTCAATGCCCCAATCAAAAGACACAGGCTATCAGACCGGATTAAAAAACAAGACCCATCGATATGCTCTCTGCAAGAGACTCATTTTAGAACCAAAGACACCCCCAGATGGAAAGTGAGGGGGTGGAAAACCATTTACCATGCTAATGGACACCAAAAGAAAGCTGGGGTGGCAATCCTTATATCAGACAAATTAGATTTTAAACCAAAGACTGTAATAAGAGATGAGGAAGGACACTATATCCTACTTAAAGGATCTATCCAACAAGAAGATCTAACAATTGTAAATATCTATGCCCCTAACATGGGAGCAGCCAATTATAGAAGGCAATTAATAACAAAAGCAAAGAAACACATCGACAACAATACAATAATAGTGGGGGACTTTAACACCCCCCTCACTGAAATGGACAGATCATCTAAGCAAAAGATCAACAAGGAAATAAAGACTTTAAATGACACACTGGACCAAGTGGACTTTACAGACATATTCAGAACATTCCACCCCAAAGCAACGGAATACACATTCTTCTCTAGTGCCCATGGAACATTCTCCAGAATAGATCACATCCTAGGTCATAAATCAGGTCTCAACCGGTACCAAAAGATTGGAATCATTCCCTGCCTATTTTCAGACCACAATGCTTTGAAACTAGAGCTCAATCACAAGACAAAAGTCAGAAAGAACTCAAATACATGGAGGCTAAAGAGCATCCTACTAAAGAACGAATGGGTCAACCAGGAAATTAAAGAAGAATTAAAAAAATACATGGAAACCAATGAAAATGAAAACACAACTATTCAAAATCTTTGGGATGCAGCAAAGGCAGTCCTAAGAGGAAAGTATATAGCAATACAAGCCTTTCTCAAGAAGCAAGAAAGGTCTCAAGTATACAACCTAACCCTACACCTAAAGGAGCTGGAGAAAGAACAGCAAATAAAGCCTAAACCCAGCAGGAGAAGAGAAATAATCAAGATCAGAGCAGAAATCAATGAAATAGAAACTAAAAGAACAGTAGAACAGATCAACGAAACTAGGAGCTGGTTCTTTGAAAGAATTAACAAGATTGATAAACCCCTGGCCAGACTTATCAAAAAGAGAAGAGAAATGACCCACATCAACAAAATCATGAATGAAAGAGGAGAGATCACAACCAACACCAAAGAAATACAAACAATTATAAGAACATATTATGAGCAACTCTATGCCAGCAAATTAAATAACCTGGAAGAAATGGATGCATTTCTAGAGATGTACCAACTACCAAAACTGAACCAGGATGAAATAGAAAACCTGAACAGACCTATAACCACTAAGGAAATTGAAGCAGTCATCAAAAATCTCCCAAAAAACAAAAGCCCAGGGCCAGATGGCTTCCCAGGGGAATTCTACCAAACATTTCAAGAAGAATTAATACCTATTCTTCTGAAACTGTTCCAAAAAATAGAAATGGAAGGAAAACTTCCCAACTCATTTTATGAGGCCAGCATTACCTTGATCCCAAAACCAGACAAAGACCCCATCAAAAAGGAGAATTACAGACCAATATCCCTGATGAACATGGGTGCAAAAATTCTCACCAAAATACTAGCCAATAGGATCCAACAGTACATTAAAAGGATTATTCACCATGACCAAGTGGGATTTATCCCTGGGCTGCAAGGTTGGTTCAACATCCGCAAATCAATCAATGTGATACAATACATTAACAAAAGAAAGAACAAGAATCATATGATCCTCTCAATAGATGCAGAAAAAGCTTTTGACAAAGTACAGCATCCTTTCTTGATCAAAACTCTTCAGAGTATAGGGATCAAGGGTACACACCTCAATATCATAAAAGCCATCTATGAAAAACCTACAGCGAATATCATTCTCAAAGGGGAAAAACTGAGAGCTTTCCCCCTAAGGTCAGGAACGCGGCAGGGATGTCCACTATCACCACTGCTATTCAACATAGTATTGGAAGTCCTAGCCACAGCAATCAGACAACAAAAAGAAATCAAAGGCATCCAAATTGGCAAAGAAGAAGTCAAACTCTCACTCTTTGCAGATGATATGATACTTTATGTGGAAAACCCAAAAGACTCCACCCCAAAACTGCTAGAACTCATACAGGAATTCAGTAAAGTGGCAGGATATAAAATCAATGCACAGAAGTCAGTGGCATTCCTATACACCAACAACAAGACAGAAGAAAGAGAAATTAAGGAGTTGATCCCATTTACAATTGCACCCAAAACCATAAGATACCTAGGAATAAATCTAACCAAAGAGACAAAGGATCTGTACTCAGAAAACTATAAAATACTCCTGAAAGAAATTCAAGAAGACACAAAGAAATGGAAAAACGTTCCATGCTCATGGATTGGAAGAACAAATATTGTGAAGATGTCAATGCTACCTAGAGCAATCTACACATTTAATGCAATCCCCATCAAAATACCATCCACTTTTTTCAAAGAAATGGAACAAATAATCCTAAAATTTGTATGGAACCAGAAAAGACCCCGCATAGCCAGAGGAATGTTGAAAAAGAAAAGCCAAGCCGGCGGCATCACAATTCCGGACTTCCAGCTCTATTACAAAGCTGTCATCATCAAGACAGCATGGTACTGGCACAAAAACAGACACATAGATCAATGGAACGGAATAGAGAGCCCAGAAATGGACCCTCAACTCTATGGTCAACTCATCTTTGACAAAACAGGAAAGAATGTCCAATGGAACAAAGACAGTCTCTTCAACAAATGGTGTTGGGAAAATTGGATAGCCACATGCAGAAGAATGAAACTGGACCATTTCCTTACACCACACACAAAAATAGACTCCAAATGGTTGAAAGACCTCAATGTGAGACAGGAGTCCATCAAAATCCTAAAGGAGAACACGGGCAGCAACCTCTTTGACCTCAGCCGAAGCAACTTCTTCCTAGAAACATCGCCAAAGGCAAGGGAAGCAAGGGCAAAAATGAACTATTGGGACTTCATCAAGATAAAAAGCTTTTGCACAGCAAAGGAAACAGTCAACAAAACCAAAAGACAACAGACAGAATGGGAGAAGATATTTGCAAATGACATATCAGATAAAGGGCTAGTATCCAAAATCTATAAAGAACTCATCAAACTCAGCACCCAAAGAACAAAGAATCCAATCAAGAAATGGGCAGAAGACATGAACAGACATTTTTCCAAAGAAGACATCCAAATGGCCAACAGACACATGAAAAAGTGCTCAATATCGCTCGGCATCAGGGAAATCCAAATCAAAACCTCAATGAGATACCACCTCACAGCAGTCAGAATGGCTCAAATTAACAAGTTAGGAAACGACAGATGTTGGCGGGGATGTGGAGAAAGGGGAACCCTCCTACACTGTTGGTGGGAATGCAAGCTGGTGCAGCCACTCTGGAAAACTGTATGGAGGTCCCTCAAAAAGTTGAAAATAGAGCTACCATATGATCCAGCAATTGCACTACTGGGTATTTACCCCAAAGATACAAAAGTAGGGATCCGAAAGGGTACGTGCACCCCGATGTTTATAGCAGCAATGTCCACAATAGCCAAACTGTGGAAAGAGCCAAGATGTCCATCGACAGATGAATGGATAAAGAAGATGTGGTATATATATACAATGGAATATTATGCAGCCATCAAAAGGAATGAGATCTTGCCATTTGCAACGACGTGGATGGTACTGGAGGGTATTATGTTGAGTGAAATAAGTCAAACAGAGAAAGACATGTATCATATGATCTCACTGATATGAGGAATTCTTAATTGTAGGAAACAAACTGAGGGTTGCTGGAGTGGGGTTGGGGTGGGAGGGATGGGGTGACTGGGTGATAGACACTGGGGAGGGTATGTGCTCTGGTAAGCGCTGTGAATTGTGCAAGACTGTTGAATCTCAGATCTGTACCTCTGAAACAAATAATGCAATACATGTTAAGAAAAAAAAAAGAAGAAGAAGAAGGTAGCGGGAGGGGAAGAATGAAGCGGGGGAAATCGGAGGGGTAGACGAACCATGAGAGACGATGGACTCTGAAAAACAAACTGAGGGTTCTAGAGGGGAGGGGGGTGGGAGGATGGGTTAGCCTGGTGGTGGGTATTGAGGAGGGCACATTCTGCATGGAGCACTGGGTGTTATGCACAAACAATGAATCATGGAACACTTCATCTAAAACTAATGATGTAATGTATGGGGATTAACATAAGAATAAAAAAAAAATTACGGGAAGAGCATCAATTATGTAGTCACGTATTTAGATGAAAGATAGTAAACTTACAGGTTTCTCAGAATTTCTTAAAATAAATTAATGGGGAATATAGTCTAATTTTTCAACTTCCATTTTATGTACTAAAGTTATGATTATACTTAAAAATATATATACACTGTTCAGAAGTCATTTACTTCAGAAGTTATTTGCTTAGAAATTGGACAAAATTCATAACAAAAACAAGACAGTTATGAAGTGACTAGGATGGGCAAGAGATACCATAATGTGAATTCTGGTTAGAAATTTTGTTTATTACCAATTATCACAGACAGCTTAAAAATTCACTACATACTGTCAGTATAGAATGAATTGCAAACACACTGTTAACTGACAACAGTTAAGTTGTAGAAAAACATGGTATGATAGGGGCACCTGGGTGGCTCAGAAGGTTAAGCATCCAATTCTTGATTTCAACTCAGGTCATGATCTCAGGGTCATGGGATGCAGCCCTGTGTTAGGCTCCGAGCTCAGCAGGGAGTCTGCTTGAGATTCTTCCTCTCCCTCTGCTCCCCTCCCTTGGCTTGCTCTCTCTCTCTCTAAAATAAAATAAATAAATCTTTACCAAAAAAACATGTTATAATTTGTATGTTTTTAAAAGAAGATCAAAAGTAATGTCTTTTGAGAAGTTGATATAACACCATTTGAGGAGCAGCTGTGACCACACCACATGTTTTCCTGTTGAATAACTCACTGGTCTTCTTGCATGCCATGCTCTTCCACAATTCCAAACTTTGGCTCATACTGTTCCCTCAGGAATGGCCTTCTTTATTTTCTGCCTATGAAATCCTACACATTCCTGACAGTCCAGCTCAAATGCTAACTCCTTATACTAAATCCTCTCCTGATCCCTAAATCATAACCACCAGAACTAATTTATCATCTCTCTTAAACAGAAGGACATTATTTAAACTTCTGTGTGGATAATTATAAGATGAAGCAGAAAGAAATATTTACAGTCTACTTACCCATCAGACTCTAAGGACTTTAAAAGCAGGTACTGTCTTATAATTCTTTCTACTTTCTTAAAAAAGTGACTTGCACAAGGAAGCAACCAAATTTACTAATTCAATATGTATAAATGAAGTGCAAATTGGACATTTCTGGACTTACTACTCCTACTGCCCTATTTTGATGTTTTAAAATTACTCATTATTATTATTATATAACATGATTATTTCGTTTTAACTTTAAAATTTTATTTATTATTTTTTTAAACTAAAATACAGTCGACATATGTTACCATAGTTTCAGGTGTACAAAACAGTTATTTGGCATTTAAATACACTACAAAATGCTCAAGACAATACATTTAGATACCATCTGTCACCATACAAAGTCATTACAATATTACAGACTGTATTCCCTATGCTGTACTGACTCCATTCCATTCATTCATTCACTCACTCACTCATTCACTCATTCATTCACTCACTCACTCATTCACTCATTCATTCATTCAAATAGGCTCCATGCCCAGGCCTAGCGTGTGGCTTGACTCATGACCCTGAGATCAAGACCTGACTTGAGATCAGGAGTCAGACACTTAACCGACTGAGTGACCCAGGTGCCCTAGATTTCTTTTTTTTTTTATGGCTGAGTGGATATTCCTTTGTGTGCGTGTGTGTGTGTGTGTGTATGCACCACATCTTTATCCACTCAGGTAACAATGGACACTTTATTCCTTATCTTGGTTACTGTAAATAATGCTGCAGTGAGTAAACACCAGGGGTGCATATATGTTTTCAAACTACTGTTTTTGTTTTTTCAGGTAAATACCTAGTAGTGGAATTACTGGATCATATGCTAATTCTATTTTTAATTTTTTGAGGAACCTCCATACTGTTTTCCACAGTGGCTGCACCAATTTACATCACACCAACAGCACACTGGGCTTGCCTTTTCTCCACAACCCTGCCAACACTTATTTGTTTTTTTGGTAACAGACATTTTGACTGGTGTGAGGTGTTACCTCACTATGGGTTTTTTTTTTTTAATTTTATTTTATTATGTTATGTTAGTCACCATACATCATTAGTTTTTGAGGTAGTTATCCACGATTCATTATTTTTGTATAATACCCAGTGCTCCATGCAGTATGTGCCCTCCTTAATACCCATCACTGGGTTAACCCATCCCCCCAGCCCCCTCCCCTTACAACCCTCAGATTGTTTCTCAGAGTCCATAGTCTCTCATGGTTCATCTCTCCCTCTCAATTCCCCCCACCCCTTCATTTTTCCCTTCCTTCTCCTAATGTCCTCAATGCTATTCCTTATGCTATCACTTATGGTTATAAGTGAAACCATATGATAACTGATTTTCTCTGCTTGACTTATTCACTTAGCATAATCTCCTCAGTCCCAACCATGTTGATGTAAAAGTTGGGTATTCATCCTTTCTTTCTTTTTTTTTTTTTTAAAGATTTTATTTATTTATTTGACAGAGAGAGAGAGACAGCTAGAGAGGGAACACAAGCAGGGGGAGTGGGAGAGGGAGAAGCAGGCTTCCCGCCGAGCAGGGAGCCCGATGCGGGGCTCGATCCCAGGACCTGGGATCATGACCTGAGCCGAAGGCAGACGCTGAACGACTGAGCCACCCAAGCGCCCCGGGTATTCATCCTTTCTGATGGCTGAGTAATATTCCACTGTATATATGGACCACATCTTCTTTATCCATTCATCTGTTGAAGGACATCTCAGCTCTTTCCACAGTTTGGCTATTGCAGACATTACTGCTATGAACACTGCGGTGCATATGGCCCTTCTTTTCACTACATCTGTGTCTTTGGGATAAATACCCAGGAGTGCAATTGTTGGGTAATAGGGTAGCTCTATTTTTAATTTTTTGAGGCACCTCCACACTGTTTTCCAAAGTGGCTGTACCAACTTGCATTCCCACCCACAGTGTAAGAGGGTTCCCCTTTCTCCACAACCTCTCCAACGTTTGTTGTTTCTTGCTTTGTCAATTTTTGCCATTCTAACTGGTGTAAGGTGGTATCTCAATGTGGTTTTGATTTGAATTTCCTTGATGGCTAATGATGATGAACATTTTTTCATGTGTCTGTTAGCCATTTATATGTCTTCTTCAGAGAAGTGTCTGTTCATATCTTCTGTCCATTTATTGACTTGATTACTTTTTGGGGTGTTGAGTTTGAGAAGTTCTTTATAGATCTTGGATACCAGCCCTTTATCTGTAGTGTCATTTGCAAATATCTTCTCCCATTCTGCCAGTTGCCTCTTTCTTTTGTTGACTGTTTCCTTTGCTGTGCAGAAGCTTTTTATCTTGATGAAGTCACTAAAGTTCGTTTTTGCTTTAGTTTCACTAGCCTTTGGAGATGTATCTTGAAAGAAGTTGCTGTGGCCAATGTCAAAGAGGTTACTGCCTATGTTCTCCTCTAGGATTTTGATGGATTCCTGTCTCACATTGAGGTCTTTCATCTATTTTGAGTTTAACTCTGTGCATAGTGTTAGAGAATGGTTGAGTTTCATTTGCATGTGGCTGTCCAATTTTCCCAGCACCATTTATTGAAGAGACTGTCTTTTTTCCATTGCATATTTTTTTCTTGCTTTGTCGAAGATTATTTGACCAAAGAGTTGAGGGTCCATATCTGGGCTCTCTATTCTGCTCCATTGGTCTATATGTCTGTTTATGTGCCAGTACCATGTTCTCTTGGTGATCACTGCTTTGTTTTGGTTTTTTTTTTTTTTTAAGATTTTTTTATTTATTTGCGAGAGAGAGAATGAGAGACAGAGAGCATGAGAGGGAGGAGGGTCAGAGGGAGAAGCAGACTCCCTGCTGAGCAGGGAGCCCGATGCGGGACTCGATCCCGGAACTCCAGGATCATGACCTGAGCCGAAGGCAGTCGCTTAACCAACTGAGCCACCCAGGCGCCCCGGTGATCACTGCTTTGTAACATAGCTTGAAATCGGGCATGATGCCCCCAGCTTTGTTTTTCTTTTTCTTTTTCTTCCTTGGCGATTCGGGGTCTTTTCTGATTCCATACAAATTTTAGGATTGTTTGTTCCAGCACTTAGAAAAATGTCATTGGAATTTGGATCGGGATGGTGTTGAAGGTAGATTGCTCTGGGTAGCATAGACATTTTAACAATGTTTATTCTACCGCTCTAAGAGCATGGAATATTTTTCCATCTTTTTGTGTCTTCTTCAATTTCTTTCATGAGTGTTCCATAGTTCCTAGAGTATAGATCCTTTACCTCTTTGGTTAGGTTTATTCCGAGGTTATCTTATGGGTTTTGGTGCTATAGTAAATGGAGTGATTTCTTAATTTCTCTTTCTATAGTTGCATTGTTAGTGTATAAGAAAGCAACTGATTTCTGTACATTGATCTGTATCCTGCCACACCACTGAATTGTTGTATGAGTTCTAGTAATTTGGGGGTGGAGTCTTTTGGGTTTTCCACATAAAGTATCATGTCATCTGCAAAAAAAGAGTTTGACTTCTTCTTTGTCAAGGTGAATACCTTTTATTTCTTTCTGTTGTCTGATTGCTGGTGCTAGGACTTCTAGTACTATGTTGAACAATAGTGGCGAGAGTGGGCATCCTTGATGTGTTCCTGATCTTAAGGGAAAAGCTCTCAGCTTTTCCCCATTGAGGATGATATTTGCTGTGGGTTTTTCATAGATGGATTTTGTGAACTTGAGGAATGTTCTCTGTATCCCTATACTCTGAAGAGTTTTAATCAGGAAAGGATGCTGTATTTTGTCAAATGCTTTTTCTGCATCAATTGAGAGGACCATATGGTTCTTCTCCCTCCTCTTATTAATGTGTTCTATCACATTGATTGATTTGTGAATGTTGAACCACCCTTGCATCCTGGGAATAAATACCACTTGGTTGTGGTGGATGATCCTTTTCATGTATTGTTGGATCCTATTAGCTAGGATTTTGTTGAGCATTTTGGAATCCATATTCATCAGGGATATCGGTCTGAAATTCTCCTTTTTGATGGGGTCTTTGCCTGGTTTGGGGACTAAAGTAATGCTGGCCTCGGAGAATGAGTCTGGAAGCTTTCCTTCTGTTTCTATTTTTTGAAACAGCTTCAGGAGAATAGGTATTATTTCTTCTTTGAATGTTTGATAGAATTCCCTAGGGAAGCCATCAGGCCCTGGACTCGTTTTTTGGGAGGTTTTTGATCACTGCTTCAATCTCATTACTGGTTATTGGCCTATTCAGGTTGTCAATTTCTTCCTGTTTCAGTCTTGGCAGTTTATACATTTCCAGGAAGGCACCATTTCATCCAGATTGCTCAGTTTATTGTCATATAGTTGTTGATAATAATTTCTATAATTGTTTCTATTTCCTTGGTGTTAGCTGTGATTTCTCCCCTTTCATTCATAATTTTATTAATTTGGGTCCTTCCTCTTTTCTTTTGGATAAGTCTAGCCAGTGGTTTATCAATCTTATTAATTCTTTCAAAGAACCAGCTTCTAGTTTCATTGATTTGATCTACTATGTTTCTGGCTTCTAATTCACTGATCTCTGCTCTAATCTTAATTATTACTCTTCTAATGCGTGGCTTAGGCATCGTTTGTTGCTTTTTCTCTAGTTCTTTAAGGTGTAAAGTTTGTTGGTGAATTGGGGATTTTTCTATTTTTTTGAATGAGGCTTGGATGGCTATGTATTTCCCCCTTAGGACCACCTTTGCAGTATCCCATAGGTTTTGGACCGATGTGTTTTCATTCTCACTGGTTTCCACGAATTGTTTAAGTTCTTCTTTGATTTCCTGGTTGACCCAAACATTCTTGAGCAGAGTGGGTTTAGCTTCCAAGTGTTTGAATTTCTGCCAAACTTTTTCTTGTGATTGAGTTCCAGTTTTAAAGTATTATGGTCTGAGAATATGCAGGGAATAATTTCAATCTTTTGGTATACGTTGAGACCTGATTTGTGATCCAGTATGTGGTCTATTCTGGAGAAAGTTCTGTGTGCCCTCGAGAAGAATGAGTATTCTGTTGTTTTAGGGTGGAATGTTCTGTATGTATCTATGAGGTCCATCTGGTCCAGTGTGTCATTCAAAGCTCTTCTTTGTTGATTTTCTGCTTAGATAATCTGTCTATTGCTGAGAGTGGAGTATTGAGGTCTCCTACAATTAGTGTATTATTATCAATATGACTCTTTATTTTGGTTAACAGTTGGCTTATGTAGATGGCTGCTCCCAGGTTGGGGGCATAGATATTTACAATTGTTAGATCTTCTTGTTGGATAGACCCTTTAAGAATGATATAGTGTCCTTCTGTGTCTCTAACTACATTCTTTAGCTTAAAATCTAATTTGTCTGATATAAGAATTGCTACCCCAGCTTTCTTTTGAGGTCCGCTGGCATGGAAGATGGATCTCCATCCTTTCACTTTCAGTCTGGATGTATCTTTAGGTTCAGAATGAGTCTCTTGTAGACAGCATATGGATGGGTCCTGTCTTTTAATGCAATCTGCAACCCTGTGCCGTTTTATGGGAGCATTTAGGCCATTCATGTTGAGAGTGATTATTGAAAGATATGAATTTATTGTCATCCTGTTGCCTGTGAAGTCCTTGTTTCTACAGATTTCTCTGTAAACTTCTGTGCTATATCACTCTTGGGGTCTTTCTCCTTTTATAGAACCCCCCTTAATATTTCTTACAGGGCCAGCTTAGTGGTTACATATTCTTTCAGTTTCTGCCAGTCTTGGAACCTCTACTTCTCTCCATCCATTCTAAATGACAGCATTGCCTGATAAAGTATTCTTGGCTGCATGTTCTTCTTGTTTAGTACCCTGAATATGGCTTGCCAGGCCTTTCTGGCTTGCCAGGTCTCTGTGGATAGGTCTGACGTTATTCTGATGTTCCTCCCTCTGTACGTAAGGAATCTCTTCCCCCTAACTGCCCTCAAGATGGTTTCCTTTGTTCTAAGATTTGTGAGTTTTACTATTACATGCCGGGGTGTTGGCCTGTTTTCCTTGATCTTGGGAGGGGTCCTCTCTGCCTCTAGGACATGAATGTTTGTTTCATTCCCCAGATTAGGGAAGTTCTCTGCTACGATTTGCTCAAATATATCTTCTAGTCCTTTCTCTCTCCACCCCCTGAGGGATCCCCAAAATTCTGACATTGGAACGTTTCATGGTGTCACTTATTTCTCTGATTCTATTTTCATGGATTCTGAGTTGTTTTTTCCTGGCGTCCTCTTTTCCCTTTTTATCTATTAAATGGTCTTCCAGGTCACTAATCTGTTCTTGCCTCACTTACCCTAGCTGTTAGATTATCTAGATTAGACTGGATCTCACTGATAGCATTTTTAAATTCTGCCAATTCAGCTTTCATTTCTGTCCTTAGAGACTCTTATGTTGCCATTAATTGATATCTCCATTCTAGCTATCGTCTTCACAATTGCTAGCCTGAATTCCATCTCCGACATCTTGGTTATATCTGTATCCATTTGTAAATCTGTGGCATAAGTCATAACCTCTGAGTCTATTTTGGGGGTTCCTCCTCCTAGTCATTCTGTTGATGGGTGTTTGAGGGAATGTATAGAGTCCAAATTATTGACCACAACCCAAGCAAGATGCACCTGTTTTATAGGGACGTTAGGGTTGCTAGGCTCTTGGAGACTGTTTCCAACCCTCTGCCTCAGAGCAAAGAGATCACAGTCTGTTCTTCAGTGAGCCCTCCAGGCCACACTGTCTCCATTTCTGTCTGTGCTGCTATATATTGCAGCATCCTGGGTTGTGTGCCCCTCAGCAGCGCTCCCAGTCCTTGCCTCCAGGTCGGGGCATGTGTCTGCCCTTTGTGCTTCTAAAACCACCAGTCACCCCCGGTTCACACTCATGGCCATGCCGCTTGGAGTTTCAGTCCCGGGGGCTGCCCTAAAGTCCATTTCCCGCCACTACGGGTCTGCGAGTCTGTGTCCAGTCCCAGCGCGGGAGGCTATCGCTCACTGGCGGTGTAGGATCTCAATGGCCGGGCTCCCTCCCCCTTCTCTTTATCCTCTGATATCTGCCTGCGGAATCACGGCTCCCCATTTTGTACCTTGAAACCAACCGCCTGCGATATTCTGTTTGTAGAGATCCAGATCTATCTTCTTACATCTCAGGCTGATATCGTAGGTGTTCAGAGTGGTCCGGTAGATATCCAGCTCAATTCCGGGGACCAGTTGGAATAGGGTCCCCTACTTCTCTGCCATCTTTTCTCCTCTACCTCACTATGGTTTTGATTTGCATTTCCCTGATTAGTGATGTTGACTATCTATATGTCTTCTTTAGAGAAATGTCTGTTCACATTCTCTGCCCACTTTCTAATCAGGTTTTTCTTTTTAGTGTTGCATTGTATTAAGTCCTATATATATTTTAGAAATTAATCCCTTATCAGATATATCATTTGCAAATATCTTCTCCAATTCAGTAGGTTGTCTTTTCATTCTGTGGATGTTTTCCTTCACTGTGCAAAGGCTTTTTAGTTTGATGTAGGCTCAATTGTTCATTTTTGCTTTTGCTGCCCTTGCCTGAGGAGGCAGACTCAAAAACATATTGCTCAGACCAACGTCCAGGAGTTTATTGCCTATGTTCTCTTTTACTTTTATGATTTCAGGTCTTACATTTAGGTCTTTAATACATTCTAAGTTTATTTTTTATATGGTATAGTAAAGTGGTTCAGTTTTCCCAGCACCATTCATTAAAGAGACTCTTTTCCACCATTGTATATTCTTGCCTCCTTTGTCACAGATTAATTGACCAGGTAACGTGTGGGTTTATTTCTGGGATCTCTATTCTATTCTATTGATCTGTGTGTCTATCTTTGTGCCAATACCACTCTGTTTTGATAACAGCTTCGTAGTCAAGTTTGAAATCTTTTCAGCGTACAGGTCTTTCCCCTCTTTAAGTTTATACCTAGTTATTTTATTGTTTTTGGTGCAATTGCAAATGGGACTGTTTTCTTAATTTTACTTTCTGCTGCTTAATAGTGTTCTTGATCTCTGACTGGTTCATTTTTATCTTTGTGTTGAGTCTCACTGATGTCCTCCACTCTTCTTTTTGTTTTTACCTTTTTGTTTTTGTTTTTCTTAAGTTTAGTGAGTATCTTTATGAACATTACTTTAAATTCTCTATCAGGCGTATAACTTACATCCATTTCACTTGGGTCTCTTGCTGTGGTTTAGTCCTGTTCTTTCATTTGGGACATATTCTCTGATTCCTCATTTTGTCTAACTCCCTGTGTCTATTTCTTTGTGTTAGGACAATCAGCTACTTCTCTTGCTCTTAATGATAATAGCCTTATAAAGAAGAGGTCCTACAGTGCCCTGCAGGGCCACGTCTCCTGTTCCCCAGGGCTTGGCACTCAGGGAGTGTCTCCTATGTGTTGCATGTGCTCTGTTGTTGAGTGTTAACCTCTTTCCCGCTCCCCTGCCCCTTCAGTCCAGTTGTCTGCAAAGGTTCTCTGCCACCTGTGGGTAGTGTTTGGTCCTAGCAGGGGTGGAGAGTGTTTTAACAAGGTGTGCAGTGGTCTGCTCAAGCAATGAGACTTGCCCCTGCCACCACCGGAACTGAGGTCCCGCAATGTGTGGGTTGGGAGATGTGTTGGCAGGGTTTGCCCTAGTCCTTTGGGGGATGGGTCCTGCAAGGCTGGAACTAAGGCGAGTGTGACTGGGAGGGGTGGATCTGCCAAAGCACAGGGTGAGAGGCTATGATGTAAGCAAATTGGGTAATGGAGTGTCGATGCCATGCTGGCTGTTGTTTATGCAGGGGCAGGAGAGGGATAGGTGCCTACCAGCTCCTTTGCTCCTGGAGAGGTCTCCCCACGATCCCTGTCTATCCAAGCCATGCTCTGGGATGAGCAAATCACTCTCCCTCCCATCTACCCCCAGAGTTTTTCAAACTGATGGTTCTATGCTATATCTGCATGGGCTGTTTGTCCTGCTGTCACTTTAAGGGTGGGGACTCCACTTCCAAACACCCTTGGAGCTCCCCCAGAGCCGAGCCTCCCAATTTTGAAAATTCCAGGCATTCTCACTGGTGTAGAACTCATGAAGTTTGGCCCCTCTCGCTTTCAAAGGCAAATGTTATGGGGATTCATCCTTCCCATTTGTGGGCTCCCCAGTGTAAACGTCTGTTTTCACCCTTCTCCGCACCACTGGCTCTCTCCCCAACATGGACAGCCATGGTCTGTTGCACTCCCAGACCCTGTCTTTGCCCTTCCTACCTTCTTTGATGTGGCCTCTTATCTGCCTTTAGTTCGTGGAGTCTGTTCTGCCAGTCTTCAGATCATTTCATGGGTTATTTATGCTGCTATATCTAGTTATAGCCATGGAACAAGGCAAGCTTACTCCCCCTACTCTACCACCATCTTCCTAGTCAATCCTCTAATTTTTGACATTTTAATTATTATGCTTCTCGGTGTGGACCTCTTTGGGTTCATCTTATTTGGAGTTCTCTGTATTTCCTGGACCTGGATGTGTTTCCTGCCCCAGGTTAGGGAATTTTTCAGCTTATTTCTCCAAGTAAGTTCTCCACCCCTTTCTCCTTCTCTCTTCTTCTTCTGAACCCCTATAATGCAATTATTAGTATGCTTAATGTTTTCCTAGAGGTCCCTTATCTCACTTTTTTATAGCCTTTTTTCTTTTTGCCATTCAGCTTGGATGATTTCCACTACCCTGTCTTCGTAATTGCTGAGCTGTTCTGCATCCTCTGATCTATGGTTGACTCCTCTAGTGTTTCTCCTCCTAAGTTAAGGAATCATTTTTATGATGATTACTTTGAATCGTATCAGGTAGACTGTCTATCTCTGTTTTGTTTAGATCTTTTTCTGAGGTTTTTGTCTTGCTCTTTCATTTGAAACAGACTCCTCCGTCTCCTCATTTTGTCTGACTTTCTGTGTTTCTACGTATTAGGTAAGTTAGTACATCCCCTGGTCTTAAAAGTAGTGGCTTTATGTAGAAAACACCCAGTGGGGTCCAGAATCACAATGCACCCTGGTCACCAGAACCCAACCCTCAAGGTGTCCCCTTGTGGGCTACATACACATTCCTATTGTGACTGGGCTGCAACTGCTATGCCAACTGGTGGGCTGAGGTGACTGCTGGACCAACTGCCTCCAATGCCCAGCCACGACTACTATGGGTGCACTGGTGGGAGGGTCTGGCCCTGGCACAACTGGATGAGAGGACCAGCTGCAACTGCTGCAGCTGGGCTGGTTGGTGGGGGTCAATCACCAGTGTGAAATGGCTGTTGATGCCTATCTTTGACTGTTGCAGGCATGGTGGATGGTGGGAGGTGCTTTAGAAATGTGCCTGCCAGGGCAAGTACTTTGGGAAGGCATGTCCACAGGGGAATGCTGGTACAGGGAAAGCAGTGCCATCAAGATAGATGGAGAGTGTCAACTGGCATGGCAGCATCATGCCAGCTAGGCTGAAGGAGAGCAAGAAAAATTGCACCTGCCAGCACTCTGTTCCTAGAGAAAGTTCCTACAGATCCCTACCCTCCAGCACATGCCCTAAAATTAGTCAA
The DNA here is from genome assembly GCF_002201575.2 of Neomonachus schauinslandi. NCBI lineage: Eukaryota > Metazoa > Chordata > Mammalia > Carnivora > Phocidae > Neomonachus > Neomonachus schauinslandi. The sequence continues at coordinate 86,641,510 of NC_058412.1, read as the reverse complement.
TAAATCTCCTTCACTTATGGCCCAGGTGCTTTTCAAACAGCTGCCCTGTGCTGTCTGAGTGAGACTGTGCATGAGCCCTTTAAGAGGAGAGTCTCCATTTCCCTCTAGCCCTCCCAGAGTTATGGCCTGCTATTTTTCAAATCCAGACATTATGTGGGCTTCTCTTCCGAGTGCAGATTTTTGGGGTGGGGGTGAAAAATGTAGGGTTTGAACTCCTCACTCCTCAGGCAGGTCTCTTCACCTGTGATGTCCTTCCTGATTCTCGATTACCACACCACGTGTTAGGTTCCTAACCAGACCATGTCTCTTCCCCTCCTACCCTTCTTGATGTGGCTTTTTCCTCGTATCTTTAGCTGTGGAACAGCTGTTCTCCTAGTCTTCAGGTCATCAGCACAAAGAGTTGCTCTATATGTAGTTGCATAGATTTGCTGTATCCATGGGAGGAGGTGAGCTCAGGATCTTTCTAATTTGCCTTCTTCTTTGACTCTATACAGTTGCTTTAAAATCTGCTAAGGCAAGCCACTACCCATGTTGCTGTTTTACTTGTTTTAAATTATTACATTCACTGCAAGTATTATTTCAAACTTTCCTACCACTTTCTCAACTTACACACACTATACTTGAATTTTCACTGGTATTTTTACACGAAGCGACTTGGAGTATCTTATAATTTTTAATATATTTGTTAGGAAGAATAAAAGTCCTTTATTTCTGGGGTGCCTGGGTAGCTCAGTTGGTTAAGCATCTTACTCTTGATTTCAGCTCAGGGTTGTGAGACCAAGCCTTGCATCGGGCTCTGTGCTAGGTGTGGAGCCTGCTTGAGATTCTCTCTCTCCCTCTGCCCCTCCCCCACTCTAAAAGAAAAAGTCCTTTATTTCTGCCATTTAATGTCAGCAATAATCTTTTTAAAAATTTTTTAATTTATTCATTTGAGAGAGATCGAGAGACAGAGAACATGAACAGGGGCAGGGGGAGGGGCAGAGTGAGAAGCAGGCTCCCTGCTAAGCAGGGAGCCCGATGTGGGGCTCAATCCCAGGATTCTGGGATCGTGACCTGAGCCGAAGGCAGATGCTTAACCAACTGAGCCACCCAGGCACCCAGCAATAATCTTTATTACCCTGTCCACTCATCTATTACTTACTCATATCCTTTTTTAAAGATTTTGAGAGAGAGTATGCGTGGGCATGCAAGTGGGGGGAGGGGCAGAGGGAGAGGGAGACTCTCAAGCAGACTCCCCCCGAGCCCGGAGCCCGATTCAGGGCTTGACCCCACAACCCTGGGATCATAACCTGAGCGAAAACCAAGAGGCAGATGCTCAACGGACTGAGCCACCCAGGTGCCCCACCCATATCTTTATTTATACCCTATTATATTTCACAAAGGATGAAGTTTACAAACACCAAATTAGATTTACATCCAAATTTTATACTTTTTGGTTTTTTATATTAGCAAGATTTCTTTTTTATATGTTATTGTTGTTTGTTAGTGATATTCATAGTAGTCATACTGTACAGCCATAGATAGTCACAGATGGTAATGATAGTACTGAAAGTCAACTGACTTTGTGAATTTCCTCTGAAGCTCATTTTCTGAAACACAAATTCTATCAGACTGCTATAACAACTACCAGAGACTGTGTAGTTTATACACAACAGGAATTTTACTGCTCACAGTTCTGGAGGTGGAGAAGTCGAAGACAAAGTTGCCAGTATAGTCGCCAGTATGGTGAAGGTTCACAACCTGAACCTTCATTCTGTGCCCTCACAAGGTGTAAGGGCTAGAGATCTCAGTGGAGATTCTTTTATAAGGGCACTAATCCCATTTATGAGGGCTCCACACTCACTAAGCACCTCCTAAAGGCCCCAACTACTAATACCATCATCTCTAGGGGTTAGCATTTTACCACGTGAATCTTGTGGGGTCACAAATATTCAGAACACAGCACATTATGTTCAATAAATTTCTTAGCTAGTTTCATTGAATGTCCTCAATTTATACAGAGTATCCACGAATGAATAGTTTCCTTTCCAATATTCATCTTCCCTTTTTTTTTAATGGCTCACTGAAAATGGTCAGCATGTCCAATACCATAGTGCACAGAATGGTGAGAGAGAGCACCTAATTCTATCTTTTGTTTTATTTCTCTATTGCATTAGTTTTATCAGTAATGCATATTATATTTTATCAAATGATGTTATAATGCATGTTGATATGCAGTGAACTTTATTTTGGACTAATACACCCTTCTCATAAATGATGTTTCAAACAGTTATCAATCAATCTGTTTAACTATGAGAACCATAAATATAAGGAAAAAACTAAGAAGCAAGTTATAGTTTCGTTTTTTGTTATTGTTGTTGTAGAATTCCATAATCAGGTGTAACTAAACAGTATACACTTCAGATAAAGTGGTAAAATTAAATTATTGCCATTTCCCACTAAAAAAAATTCAACCACACTGAGTTATATAATTTAACAAACAGGAAAGATAAAAAGATGGCATATTTAATGTTTCACTATTTTGGTATGACTTTAACAAAAATTCTATTTAGTAATCCAAAAACATAACTCGTTGTAGCTGTATATCAAAACTGTATTAAAAACAGTCAACTTTATTGTTGACACAGTCAAACATTATTTTTAATTCATTCATTTCCTTATTCACTATTATAAACATTAAACACTATGCTAGTTGCAGGGGGATACAACAGTAAACAAGGCAATATTTTTCTTCAGTCAACTTACAAACTAGTGTAGGGACTGATAAAATTTTTCTGTAAAGGGCCACATCATAATATAGGCTTCTAGGAGGCCATACAGTCTCTGTTGCCAACTACTCAGCTCTGTTGTAAGGCAAAAACAGTTATTAGACAACAGGTAAAATATGAGCATGCATGTGTTTAAATAAAACTTTATTTACAAAACAGGTGGTGGGCCAGATCTGGACAATGGGCTACAGGTTGCCAACACCTGCTCCAGTAAAAATTAATGAATTAGGAATTTCAACACTATATGGTAAATGCAATGATAGTGGGAAGCACAGGTTATTGTGGGAACATGATCTAAGGAATCAATAAAGTCTTCGGAGGAGACAACAATCCAACGGACTACTCCACTTTTTCACATTCAGCAAATAAAAGTAGTTTATTGTAATGTGTCACCATTATAAAATCTCATTCTAAAAATGGAAAACATATTTGACTATGCAAGAATTACTTCACAATATAGTATTCTGTTTATGAAAAAATATGCCATAAGCACAAGTAAAAGCTTACCTTGAGTGACTGTTTTGAGAACAATTAAAGTTGATAAAAATCTCAATGGTAAACTGGAGCTCTTAAAGAAAGCAGCTGTCTTTGGTTTATTCTCCACTGAATGTTCTAAAGAATTATCTTGAATTCCCTTCGTTACTACTCCTTTGAATATGTCTTCACCCAATCTCCTCAATGTTGATGTCATGGTTGAATGCTGTTAAAAATATGTACCACCTTATTATATTTATTTATGTCCATGATATATTTCAAATACTACAATCAAATACAGAAACTAAAAATAAGTCAATTTTTTTCTAATTAAAAAATGGGTTAGAAATATGCAAAATTAAAAAGAAGTAATTTTATAATCAATTTTTTAAAATTATTTATGACTTTTTCTAAAAGAAATGAGCAGTCTACTAAGAAAAAATTAGGAGAATTGAGACAAGATTCAATTTGAAAATGTTTAAGAACATCAGATCATGATATGTTTCTGGCACAGAGAAATCAAAGGAACAGAAAAGTAGACACTATAGGTTCTTCACTCCTCCACCATTACTGACAAATGGTTTCTTGGGTGTATCTTACAGTGTTAGCTTATAAAGTGATTATCTAGGGTCTCACTGCTTTACAGCTTACTATGATCATAACCATCACAGTGATTTTAAAGATTTTTATTTATTTATTTGAGACAGAGAGAATGAGATACAGAGAGCATGAGAGGGAGGAGGGTCAGAGGGAGAAGCAGACTCCCTGCCGAGCAGGGAGCCCGATGCGGGACTCGATCCAGGGACTCCAGGATCATGACCTGAGCCGAAGGCAGTCGCTTAACCAACTGAGCCACCCAGGCGCCCCCATCACAGTGATTTTAATAACTAACTTTTAACACCTGCTGAAGAATAAAATACTGGGTTAGATTCATGGATAATTCTGGAGCGCCTGGGTGGCTCAGCTGGTTAAGCATCTGCCTTCTGCTCAGGTCATGATTCCAGGGTCCTGGGATCAAGCCCCACATTGGGCTCCCTGCTCCTCCCTCTCCCTCTTCCCTTCTCCCTGCTTGTGCTCTCTCTCTCTCAAATAAATAAAACCTTAAAAAAAAAAATTTAGAATCATGGATAATTCTCATGGTGAATAAACTAAAACAAGACAATGGGCAAAACAGAAATACTGACATGTAAATACTTCTAAAATAATATAAGCTTTTATGATATTCCACATATATTTTAAGAACCAAATAAAGGAAAACCATTTTACACTGCTACAGATGAGAACGCATGAGCCAGACTTAGAAGTAACTTAAATATGGGTAACAAGTATTTGCTTTAGAATTTCAGTATATTAAAATTAGAGAGATAGGGGTGCCTGGGTGGCTCAGTCAGTTAAGTGTCCAACTCTTGATCTCAGCTCAGGTCATGATCTCAGGGTTGTGAGATCAAGCCCTGTGTTGGGCTCCACGCTGGGTGTTGAGCCTGCTTGAGATTCTCTCTCACCCTCTGCACCTCCCCCACTCTCTAAAAAAATAATAATTAAAAAAATAAAATTAGAGAGATATATTGAGATTTTATGGGGATCAAAAGGCACAATGATTGGGTGGTGAGTGGCATAACAAATGCAATCTAATTTAAATATACAGTCTATAAACCTTAAATCTGAAAAAGGAAGCCTCATACACTATTGGTAGGAATGTAAACTGGTATAGCCATTGTGGAAAACAGTATGGAGGTTTCTCAAAAAATTTAAAAAGATACAATATGATCCAGTAATTCCACTATTAGTTATTTACTCAAAGAAAACAAAAACATTAATTTAAAAAGATATATACACTCCTATGTTTATGCAGCATTATTTACAATAGCCATGATATGGAAGCAACCTAAGTGTTCACCAACAGGTGACTGGATAAGGTGTGTGGGGGGTGTGCGTGTGTGTATGTACACACACACATACATACACAGTGGAATATTATGCAGCCAAAAAAACAGATGAGATTTTGCCATTTGTGACAACATGGATGGACCTATAGGGTATTATGTTAAGTGAAATAAGTCAGACTGAGAAAGACAAATACCATATGATTTCATTCATATATGGAATCTAAAAAAAAAAAAAATGAATAAACAAACAAAAAGTGGAATCAATCTTTAAATACAAAGAACAAACTGATGGTTGCCAGAGGGAAGGGGGGTGAGAAGAAGGGCAAGATGGGTGAAGGGGAGAGGGAGATACAAGCTTCCAGTCATGGAAGGAATAAGTCACAGGAATAAAGGCACAGCACAGGGAATATAGTCAATGATATTATAATAGTGCTATATGGAGACATTTGGTACCTACACCTGTAATGAGCAAAGCCTAAGTATAGAAAAGTTGAATCAGTATGTTGTATACTTGAAACTAATTTAACACTGTGTGTCAACTATACTCAAATAAAAAAAAAATTTAAGTAAGTTTTTAATATCATTAGGAAAAGATAATACGTATGTTTTTTAAAACCCTGGTATAAAAATAGGAGAAAATATTAGAAATTCTAGAAGTTTCCTGATGCCTCATATTTCTCAGGCTTGAAGCTGAAAAAGCTGGCAACCTGGAAACTACAGACAAAAAAAAAGCCCCAACATAAGTCTGCTCTCTCTAGCCAAAAGTCTAAGAAAAGAGCAGCCTTGCAAAACAAAAAACTTCCATTTTTTAATTTTAGTTTTAGATGGGGGAGGGGCAGAGGGAAAAAGAGAATCTTAAGCTGGCTTCATGCCTAGCGCAGAGCCTGATGTGGGGCTCGATCTCACAATGCTGAAATCATGACCTGAGCCGAAGTCAAGAGTCAGATACTTACAACTGAGCCACCAAGGTGCCCCAAGACAAAAAACTTTTAGACAAAACCACAATCCAAAAAAACACCATAGAAAGATCTGTGGTCCAACATCCACCTAGATGAGCAAAATTCCAAGGACAGCCTACACTTCTACCCTCAACCAGGCAGTAACAAGGTGTTCATGAATGCAATGTGAGGGGTAGTAATGAGGCACTCCCATCCCTCCCAGTTAGGGAGATATCAGTGGAGGCCTAGTGGGAACCAGAACTCCCTCCTCGCCGCCCCCAGATAGCAATAGAAGCCTGGTGGGGAACCTGGACTTCTACTTAACTAGGCAATAAAGAGAGCCATCCTGTATTTCCTCTGCAAGAGCGGTGTCAAAAGAAAGCCAGATAAAAAAGAGGCCCAGAGCCTTATAATATCAAAATGTCCAGTTTTCAATAAAAAATCACTAATCACACAAAAACCTGGAAGATCTCAAACTGAATGAAAATCAGTAACTGCCAACACCAATGGCACAAAGATGTTAGAATTATCTGACAAACATTTTAAAGCAGCCATGATAAAATTTATAATTATGCATTTTTAAAAAAATGTAAAATAGAAAATTTCATCAAAGAAACAGAAAGTCTTACCAAAGAAAATATAAAGAACCAAATGGAAATTTTATAACTGAAAATACAGTAACCAAAATTAAAAACAGAGAGGTTCACTAGCTAACTGAATCCAACAGTATATTAAAGGGATTTTTCACCACAATCAAATGGGATTTATTCCTGGGCTGCAGGGTGATTCAATATCCGCAAAACAATCAATATGATATATCACATTAATAAAAGAAAGGGTAAGAATCATATGATCCTCTCAATAGATGCAGAAAGCATTTGACAAAATACAGCATCCTTTCTTGATAAAAGGCCTCAAGAAAGAAGGGATAGAAAGAATATATGTCCACATCATAAAGGCCATATACAAAAGACCCACAGCAAATATCCTCAATAGGGAAAAACTGAGAGCTTTTCCCTTACAGTCAGGAACATGACAGGGATGCTCACTCCTACCATTATTGTTCAACACAGTACTGAAGTCCTAGCCTCAGCAATCAGACAACAAAAAGAAATAAAAGGCATCCAAGTCGGCAAGGAAGAAGTCAAACTTTCACTATTTGCAGACAACATGATACTC
>NC_058412.1:86616552-86624265 GCF_002201575.2 Neomonachus schauinslandi | reverse complement strand
AGTTTGTTTTTCAGAGTCCATCGTCTCTCATGGTTCGTCTACCCCTCCGATTTCCCCCGCTTCATTCTTCCCCTCCCGCTACCTTCTTCTTCTTCTTTTTTTTTTCTTAACATGTATTGCATTATTTGTTTCAGAGGTACAGATCTGAGATTCAACAGTCTTGCACAATTCACAGCGCTTACCAGAGCACATACCCTCCCCAGTGTCTATCACCCAGTCACCCCATCCCTCCCACCCCAACCCCACTCCAGCAACCCTCAGTTTGTTTCCTACAATTAAGAATTCCTCATATCAGTGAGATCATATGATACATGTCTTTCTCTGTTTGACTTATTTCACTCAACATAATACCCTCCAGTACCATCCACGTCGTTGCAAATGGCAAGATCTCATTCCTTTTGATGGCTGCATAATATTCCATTGTATATATATACCACATCTTCTTTATCCATTCATCTGTCGATGGACATCTTGGCTCTTTCCACAGTTTGGCTATTGTGGACATTGCTGCTATAAACATCGGGGTGCACGTACCCTTTCGGATCCCTACTTTTGTATCTTTGGGGTAAATACCCAGTAGTGCAATTGCTGGATCATATGGTAGCTCTATTTTCAACTTTTTGAGGGACCTCCATACAGTTTTCCAGAGTGGCTGCACCAGCTTGCATTCCCACCAACAGTGTAGGAGGGTTCCCCTTTCTCCACATCCCCGCCAACATCTGTCGTTTCCTAACTTGTTAATTTGAGCCATTCTGACTGCTGTGAGGTGGTATCTCATTGAGGTTTTGATTTGGATTTCCCTGATGCCGAGCGATATTGAGCACTTTTTCATGTGTCTGTTGGCCATTTGGATGTCTTCTTTGGAAAAATGTCTGTTCATGTCTTCTGCCCATTTCTTGATTGGATTCTTTGTTCTTTGGGTGCTGAGTTTGATGAGTTCTTTATAGATTTTGGATACTAGCCCTTTATCTGATATGTCATTTGCAAATATCTTCTCCCATTCTGTCTGTTGTCTTTTGGTTTTGTTGACTGTTTCCTTTGCTGTGCAAAAGCTTTTTATCTTGATGAAGTCCCAATAGTTCATTTTTGCCCTTGCTTCCCTTGCCTTTGGCGATGTTTCTAGGAAGAAGTTGCTTCGGCTGAGGTCAAAGAGGTTGCTGCCCGTGTTCTCCTTTAGGATTTTGATGGACTCCTGTCTCACATTGAGGTCTTTCAACCATTTGGAGTCTATTTTTGTGTGTGGTGTAAGGAAATGGTCCAGTTTCATTCTTCTGCATGTGGCTATCCAATTTTCCCAACACCATTTGTTGAAGAGACTGTCTTTGTTCCATTGGACATTCTTTCCTGTTTTGTCAAAGATGAGTTGACCATAGAGTTGAGGGTCCATTTCTGGGCTCTCTATTCCGTTCCATTGATCTATGTGTCTGTTTTTGTGCCAGTACCATGCTGTCTTGATGATGACAGCTTTGTAATAGAGCTGGAAGTCCGGAATTGTGATGCCGCCGGCTTGGCTTTTCTTTTTCAACATTCCTCTGGCTATGCGGGGTCTTTTCTGGTTCCATACAAATTTTAGGATTATTTGTTCCATTTCTTTGAAAAAAGTGGATGGTATTTTGATGGGGATTGCATTAAATGTGTAGATTGCTCTAGGTAGCATTGACATCTTCACAATATTTGTTCTTCCAATCCATGAGCATGGAACGTTTTTCCATTTCTTTGTGTCTTCTTCAATTTCTTTCATGAGTATTTTATAGTTTTCTGAGTAAAGATCCTTTGTCTCTTTGGTTAGATTTATTCCTAGGTATCTTATGCTTTTGGGTGCAATTGTAAATGGGACCGACTCCTTAATTTCTCTTTCTTCTGTCTTGTTGTTGGTGTATAGGAATGCCACTGACTTCTGTGCATTGATTTTATATCCTGCCACTTTACTGAATTCCTGTATGAGTTCTAGCAGTTTTGGGGTGGAGTCTTTTGGGTTTTCCACATAAAGTATCATATCATCTGCAAAGAGTGAGAGTTTGACTTCTTCTTTGCCAATTTGGATGCCTTTGATTTCTTTTTGTTGTCTGATTGCTGTGGCTAGGACTTCCAATACTATGTTGAATAGCAGTGGTGATAGTGGACATCCCTGCCGCGTTCCTGACCTTAGGGGGAAAGCTCTCAGTTTTTCCCCTTTGAGAATGATATTCGCTGTAGGTTTTTCATAGATGGCTTTTATGATATTGAGGTGTGTACCCTTGATCCCTATACTCTGAAGAGTTTTGATCAAGAAAGGATGCTGTACTTTGTCAAAAGCTTTTTCTGCATCTATTGAGAGGATCATATGATTCTTGTTCTTTCTTTTGTTAATGTATTGTATCACATTGATTGATTTGCGGATGTTGAACCAACCTTGCAGCCCAGGGATAAATCCCACTTGGTCATGGTGAATAATCCTTTTAATGTACTGTTGGATCCTATTGGCTAGTATTTTGGTGAGAATTTTTGCACCCATGTTCATCAGGGATATTGGTCTGTAATTCTCCTTTTTGATGGGGTCTTTGTCTGGTTTTGGGATCAAGGTAATGCTGGCCTCATAAAATGAGTTTGGAAGTTTTCCTTCCATTTCTATTTTTTGGAACAGTTTCTGAAGAATAGGTATTAATTCTTCTTGAAATGTTTGGTAGAATTCCCCTGGGAAGCCATCTGGCCCTGGGCTTTTGTTTGTTGGGAGATTTTTGATGACTGCTTCAATTTCCTTAGTGGTTATAGGTCTGTTCAGGTTTTCTATTTCTTCCTGGTTCAGTTTTGGTAGTTGATACATCTCTAGAATGCCTCCATTTCTTCCAGGTTATCTAATTTGCTGGCATAGAGTTGCTCATAATATGTTCTTAAAATTGTTTGTATTTCTTTGGTGTTGGTTGTGATCTCTCCTCTTTCATTCATGATTTTGTTGATTTGGGTCATTTCTCTTCTCTTTTTGATAAGTCTGGCCAGGGGTTTATCAATCTTGTTTATTCTTTCAAAGAACCAGCTCCTAGTTTCATTGATCTGTTCTACTGTTCTTTTAGTTTCTATTTCATTGATTTCTGCTCTGATCTTTATTATTTCTCTTCTGCTGCTGGGTTTAGGCTTTATTTGCTGTTCTTTCTCCAGCTCCTTTAGGTGTAGGGTTAGGTTGTGTATTTGAGACCTTTCTTGTTTCTTGAGAAAGGCTTGTATTGGTATATACTTTCGTCTTAGGACTGCCTTTGCTGCATCCCAAAGATTTTGAATAGTTGTGTTTTCATTTTCATTGGTTTCCATGTATTTTTTTAATTCTTCTTTAATTTCCTGGTTGACCCATTCATTCTTCAGTAGGATGCTCTTTAGCCTCCATGTATTTGAGTTCTTTATGACTTTCCTCTTGTGATTGAGTTCTAGTTTCAAAGCATTGTGGTCTGAAAATAGGCAGGGAATGATCCCAATCTTTTGGTACCGGTTGAGACCTGATTTATGACCTAGGATGTGATCTATTCTGGAGAATGTTCCATGGGCACTAGAGAAGAATGTGTATTCTGTTGCTTTGGGGTGGAATGTTCTGAATATGTCTGTGAAGTCCATTTGGTCCAGTGTGTCATTTAAAGTCTTTATTTCCTTGTTGATCTTTTGCTTAGACGATCTGTCCATTTCAGTGAGGGGGGTGTTAAAATCCCCCACTATTATTGTATTGTTGTTGATGTGTTTCTTTGCTTTTGTTATTAATTGCCTTCTATAATTGGCTGCTCCCATGTTAGGGGCATAGATATTTACAATTGTTAGATCTTCTTGTTGGATAGATCCTTTAAATAGGATATAATGTCCTTCCTCATCTCTTATTACAGTCTTTGGTTTAAAATCTAATTTGTCTGATAGAAGGATTGCCAACCCAGCTTTCTTTTGGCGTCCATTAGCATGGTAAATGGTTTTCCACCCCCTCACTTTCAATCTGGGGGTGTCTTTGGTTCTAAAATGAGTCTCCTGCAGACAGCATATCGATGGGTCTTGTTGTTTAATCCAGTCTGATAGCCTGTGTCTTTTGATTGGGGCATTTAGCCCATTTACATTCAGGGTAACTATTGAAAGATAGGAATTTAGTGCCATTGTATTGCCTGTAAGGTGACTGTTACCGTATATTGTCTGTGTTCCTTTCTGGTCTATGTTGCTTTTGGGCTCTCTCTTTGCTTAGAGGACCCCTTTCAAGATTTCCTGTAGGGCTGGTTTCATGTTTGCAAATTCCTTTAGTTTTTGTTTGTCCTGGAAGCTTTTTATCTCTCCTTCAATTTTCAATGACAGCGTAGCTGGATAGAGTATTCTTGGCTGCATATTTTTCTCATTTAGTGCTCTGAATATATCCTGCCAGTCCTTTCTGGCCTGCCAGGTCTCTGTGGATAGGTCTGTTGCCAATCTAATGTTTCTACCCTTGTAGGTTACATCTCTCTTCTCCCGAGCTGCTTTCAGGATTTTCTCTTTGTCTATGAGACCCGTAAGTTTTACTATTAGATGTCGGGGTGTTGACCTATTTTTATTGATTTTGAGAGGGGTTCTCTGTGCTTCCTGGATTTTCATGCCTGTTTCCTTCTCCAAATTAGGGAAGTTCTGTGCTATAATTTGCTCCATTATACCTTCTGCCCCTCTCTCTCTTTCTTCTTCTTCTGGGATCCCAATTATTCTAATGTCGTTTCGTCTTACGGTATCGCTTATCTCTCGAATTCTGCCCTCGTGATCCAGTAGTTGTTTATCTCTCTTTTTCTCAGCTTCTTTATTTTCCATCATTTCATCTTCTATATTACTGATTCTCTCTTCTGCCTCATTTATTCTAGCAGTTAGCGCCCCCATTTTTGATTGCACCTCATTAATAGCCTTTTTGATTTCTACTTGGTTGGATTTTAGTTCTTTTACTTCTCCAGAAAGGGTTTCTCTAATAACTTCCATATTTTTTTCAAGCCCAGCTAGTATCTTTAAAGTGATGATTCTGAACTCTAGATCTGACATCGTACTCATGTCCGTATTGAGTAGGTCCCTGGCAGTCGGTACTACCTCTTGTTCTTTTTGTTGAGGTGATTTTTTCCGTCTTGTCATTTTGTGCAGAGGAGAATAGATTAATGAGAGAACAAAATGCTAGCAGAGTAACAACGTCCCCAGAAAATATACTCTAAACAAATCAGAAAAGACCTGAAGCAGTGGGAAAAGAAAGGGAAAGAGAGAAAAAAGAGAAAGAAAAAAAAGAAAAAGATAAAGATAAAAACAAAAACAAACAAAACAAAACAACAAAAACAACAACAAAAAAACAGAATGTGATCAAATATGATCAGGCTGGTATATAGATCAGTGCCACACACTAGATTTGGGGTGTATTTTGGTCTTTTAGAAGAAAGTGCCTCCCAAAATTTTAAAGAAAGAAAAACTTATATATGTACAAAAATAAGGGTTGATAGGATGAAGGGATGGAATATGACTGTAAAGATGGAAATTATAAAAAATTTTATAAAAGGAATTGATAAGAAGTTGTTTGAAAAAAGAAAGAAGAGGATTTAAAAAAAGAAAAAAGAAAAAAAAAAGGGAGAGGATGTGATCAGGCAGGGGAATAGAAAACACCATATACTAGAGATTTAGGGTATATTTTAATCTGTTAGAAGAAACTATCTCAAAATTTTAAAGAGAGAACAACTTATATACATAAGCCAAAAATACGGGTAACTACTATGAAGGGATAGAATATGACTCTAAAAATGAAAAATAAAAATGTTTTTTTTTTTTTTAAAAAAGGGATTGATAAGATGTTGGTTGAAAAAGGGAAAAAGAAAAATTCAAAAAGAAAAAAAAAGAAAGGGCGCCTGGGTGGCTCAGTTGGTTAAGCGACTACCTTCGGCTCAGGTCATGATCCTGGAGTCCCTGGATCGAGTCCCGCATCGGGCTCCCTGCTCAGCAGGGAGCCTGCTTCTCCCTCGGACCCTCCGCCCTCTCATGTGTTCTCTGTCTCTCTCATTCTCTCTGTCTCAAATAAATAAATAAAATCTTTAAAAAAAAAAAAAAAAAAAAGACAGTTAAAAAAAATTAACTTTGAAAGACTAAAGAATCATGGTAAAAAAGCCATGAATTCTATGTGCAGTATTGCCCTAGCGCTCGAGTTCTGCCGTTCTCATTGATCGGTAAACTTGGTCTTGGCTGGCTGTTCTCGCTGATCTTCTGGGGAGGGGCCTGTTGCCGTGGTTTCCAAATGTCTCTGCCGGAGGCGGAATTGCCCCGCCCTTGCCCCCTCCGGCTAAGTAATCTGCTCGGGTTTGCTCTCCGGGGCTTTTGTTCCCTGCGAGCTTTCCGTACAGCTTTGGAGGTGGAGAGTGAAAATGGCGGCCTCCCAATCTCCGCCCCGGAGGAGCCGAGAACTCGGCGCCCCGCTTCTCAGTGAGCCCCCAGAGAAAAGCCGTCAGTCACCCCCATCTCCCCGGTCTCCGGCCGCACTCTGTGCTCACCCGGCCTGTGACCGCGCGTTTCTATCTCTGGCACCCGACCCCGGGTGGAGTCTCCAAACCCAGCAGATCCCTGCGGTGCACTCCCGCACGGCTCCTCCCGGGGGAGGAAGGGGAGTCTCCCCGGATCTGCCGCTTGTTGGGTCCCTGCTGGAGGAGCAGGGGCCCGACTGTGCCGCGGATCACGGTTTATGGCCACCCCGAGCTGCGAGCCCGCGCCTGGGCTCCGCCTTTGCAGCCGGCTTCCCTGCTCTGTTACCTGGGAGCTCTGCCACACTCAGGCACCCCCGGTCTTTCTGTGACCCCGAGGGTCCTGAGAGCACACTGTCCTGGAGGGTTCCACCCCCCGCTTAGCCACCAGAGTGACGTCCCTCGGCAGAGCAGACTTTTAAAAGTTCCGATTTTGTGCTCTGTGGCTCTATCACTTGCCAGAAGCGGCCGACGGAGGCCACTCCCCCACCGTCTATCCTCCCGAATATCGCCTCAGATTCACTTCTCCATACGTCCTACCTTCCAGAAAGTGGTCGCTTTTCTGTTCAGAGAGTTGTTGCTATTCCTTTCTTCAATCTCCTTTTGGGTTTGTAGGTGTTCAAAATGGTTTGATCCCTATCCAGCTGAATTCCTGAGAGGAGACGAAATCCAGGTCTCCTACTCCTCCGCCATCTTGCTCCGCCACCCCCTCTTCCCGTAATTTTAAAAATTATTTGTTTAGGTGCTTTTTCTGATTGTGAAATAATTTTGAAAGTTTTTAAAAGAAATAACTGAGAAACCACGCAGAATTCATTTAGAAATATATCTTAAAACTATTTTTAAAAATCCTATAGGAGATTCCAGAGGTATTTGTGCATAAATTGGTGATTGAAAATAATCTCTTAGGTCTTGGGACACCTCGGTGGCTCATTCGGTTGAGTGTCTGACTCTTGGTTTCAGCTCAGGTCCTGATATCAGGGTCATGAGATGGAGCCCTGTTTCAGGCTCCAAGCTCAGCAGGGAGTCTGAGATTCTCCCTCTCTCTCTGCCCCTCACCCTGCTTTCTCACTCTCTCTCTAAAAATAAATAAATAAATCTTTTAAAAAAAGAAAATGATCTTTTAGGTCTAATTTGACCTCAGACAAACTTTGAGAGCTGGAATCAAAATTTAAAAATTAGTTAAATCATTATCAAACAGGCAGAATGAAAATGATTAACTGAAAGTAAGTTGGGTATGTTATTAAAAATCTAAACAATACATTTTAAAATACTAAAA
>NC_058412.1:86593999-86616052 GCF_002201575.2 Neomonachus schauinslandi | reverse complement strand
TATAGGTACCATTAAAATAAGGCTGTTATCTTTACACTTAGTAAGAATAACAGACAAATCTCAAGAGAAAAAAATTCAAGAATAAATCAAGGAGGAAAACCTCTTGAGAATCCAAGCATTTCTTTTTCTGCCCTTTCTAAAAATCCAATCATGTGAAAACATTAGCTTCATGTAATTTTATTATTACATTAAATGATTCTTTAAATAACTTAGTATATAGTCACAAATACGGTTATTTCAAACATTAGGTTAATATTCTCTTTCTCCAAATTTTTCCAAATCCAAAGATACTAAAAATATAGGATATGAGTCCCATTTCCAGAATGGCAAAATAAGCCCACTACACTCTAGTTCTGTTACTGATTACAACTAAAAATCTTAGACTAAACACAAAAAGTGACTACCCTAAGGACTGTAAAAAGTAAACAGAAACAGGGAGTTGTAAAAAGGAGTGAAAATGTGGAGAAGCAACCCTCAAGAGGGCGAAGTTTCCAGGGTTTCTGTTTTTTCTTTTCTCTAGTAGTCTTGCCCCAACACAGGCCTCTGGCTACTTAAGTGCAGCTGAAGTACAGGCTGCTAAAACTCTGAGAGAAACTCCACCTTTCCACCCAGGGAAGCTAGGAAAACGGCCACTGTGAGCCAAGGAATGTGGGGAGTATCTCAGAGAAGAGAGAATAGACTCAGAAAGAACATGTTTTCATTCTGGTGTACATAAACTCGTAGAAATCTGGCTAAACCCTAAGCCGCCTAACCACAAAAGCAGCAGAGCAAACATGGAGAGATCAGAGCTCAGTTTAAAAATACTACCCAAGTCTCAGACTAACCCCCAAATTCTGTGAGCATGGGAAAGACACAGAGCACCATAATACAGGTCTTGAGAACTGAACTAAGATCATGTCACACTGCCTGAGTATCAGACTAACCTAAGTGGCACATGCACAAGACATCTATGAAGCAACATCATAAAAGCTCTGAAAACTGAACTGAGGTGAGAAAGAATTTTGGCCTATACCTAATTAGGATGGAGTAGGGAAAATGGAGTATGAAGATCCTGAGCTCACCTCTTCCTGTGAACACACCAAGGCTGCAACTAATAGAGAAAACCCCCTCTGAGAATAACCTGAAGGCTAGCAGAACAGCTCTTCCACAGGTAAAGATACAAAGAAACAGGGACATTAAGAAGGATGGGAGAGGCAGAAATACAATCTGGTCAGGAAACAAACCCTGGCACAGCAACCCACAAGCAGGAGGGATAGCACAGATATGGAGGTTCTAAGGAGTGTTGGGGTTCAAGCCCCATATGAGGCACACTCCCACCCTTGCCCTGGGGATCTGCACTAGGAAGAGAAGTCCCCATAACATCTGGCTTTGAAAATCAGCAGGGCATAAATCCAGGAGCATTGAAAAATTCGTATGACTTAATTCCTGGAGAGCTGCAAGCTAGTAAGAAACCAAAACTCCACACTGAAAGGGTCTGTACACAATCTCACTCACTTGAAGACCCACCATACAGGCAGCAGTGTGAAAAGTGCCTGCACCATATATAAGGGATATCTACTAATTTTAGCATGTGTGCCAGAGAAGCAGGGATCTACAGGAAATTTCTCTAGGAGAAAAAGCCATGGGATGCCATTTTGGGGCCCTCCTTCAGCCTAGCTGTTCCAATGCCAGTGGGTGCCAGTTTTAACACTCTCCATCTACCTTGCTAGCACTGCTCACCTCACTCTGGCATTCCCCTGCAGATCCACCCCACCCTTCCCACCTAACCAAGCAGGCAACTCTCCTGACCCACTACACCTGGCAGGCAATCTCAGCAGCACCCACCCTGACACACCTAGTGGGCATCCTTAGTCAGGATGGGCAACCGTTCAAAGGAACTTTTGTCCCAGGGAGGGGGAGCCAGCGTCATAAGTCACCCCCACAGGCAGCAGTCATAGGAGGGACTCTCAGCCAGCATGCTGACCAGCCCCAACCACCAATGCACCTGCAGTAGTCATGGCCAGGCACTATAGCCAGATGCTGGCCCAGGGCACAGTCCCGTTCTCAACTGTACCAGCAGGAATTGTACCCCAATCACAAGTGGAGGACACACACAGGGGACAGCCCTGGAGTACCTGGATTTGGTGACCAGGGGATTGTACTTCTGGGCCCCACATATCACCTTCTACTGAAGGCCCATACTTTCAATGCAAGGAGACGTAACTGTTTTACCTAATACACAAAAACAGAGAGTCAGACAAAATGAGAAGACAGAGGAATATGTTATGAACAAAAGAACGAGAAAAAAAATCTCAGGAAAAGAACTAAATGAAACAGAGATAAACAATCGACCTGATAAAGAATTCAAAGTAATGGTCATAAAGTTATTCTACTTTGGGGAGAAAAATGGATGAATTCAGTGAGAACCTCAACAGAGACAGAAAATATAAAAAAAGAACCAATAAAGGATGAAGAATATAATAACTGAACTAAAAAATACACTAAAGATAATCAACAGCAGATTAGAGGATGCAGAAGAACAGAGATCAGCAATCTGGAAGACAGGGTAGTGGAAATCATCCAAATTAAACAGCAAAGAATATGAAAATAGATTAAGGGACCTCTAGAACAACATCAGGTATATTAACAACTGCATTATAAGAGTACATAAGGAGAAGAGAGAAAGAAATAGGTAGAAAAATTATTTGAAGAACCGTTAAAAACTACTCTAACCTGGAGAAGGAAACAGACATCCAGGTCCAGGAAGTACAGAGAGCCCCAAACAAGATGAACCCAAAGAGGTCCATAGGAAGAATCATAATAATTAAAATATCAAAAATTAAAGTTAAAAAGATAATCTTAAAAGAAGCAAGAAAAAAGCAACTAGTTACATGAAAGGGAACCCTTAAGGGCACCTAAGTGGCTCAGTCGGTTGGGCATCCGACTCTTGATTTCAGCCCAGGTCATGAATTCAGGGTCATGGGATCAAGCCCCATGTTGGGCTCTGGACTCAGCAGGGAGTCTGCTTGAGATTCTCTCTTCCTCTCCCTGTGCTCCTCCCCCAAAGCATGTGCGTGCACATTCTCTCTTAAATAAATAAATAAGAAAGGGAACACTTATAAGATTATCAGTTGATTTTTCACAGGCTGGAAGGGAGTGGCATGACATATTCAAAGTGCTTAAATTAAAAAAACCTTCATGGTTGTAAACAAGAATACCCTACCCCACAAGGTTATTACTAAGATTATTATAAGACTATTACTCAGAACTGAAGAAGAGATAGGGTTTCCAAAACAAACAAAAGTTAAAGGAGTTCATCACCACTAAACAAACCCCACAAGAAATGTTAAAGGAATTTCCTTAAATGGAAATAAAGGAGCCCTAACTAGAAGTAAAAAAAAATTATTAAAACATTTCACTGGAAAAAGTAAACATATAGGGGCGCCTGGGTGGCTCAGTTGGTTAAGCGACTGCCTTCGGCTCAGGTCATGATCCTGGAGTCCCGGGATTGAGTCCCGCATCGGGCTCCCTGCTCGGCGAGGAGCCTGCTTCTCTCTCTGACCCTCCCCCCTCTCATGTACTCTCTCTCATTCTCGCTCTCTCAAATAAATAAATAAAATCTTTAAAAAAAAAAAAAAAAAGTAAACATATAATAAAGGTAGTGTATCAGTTATAAAGCTAGTATGAAGGTAAAAAACAAAAGTATTAAAATCAACTATAGTTATGGGCGCCTGGGTGGTTCAGTTGGTTAAGCGACTGCCTTCGGCTCAGGTCATGATCCTGGAGTCCCGGGATCGAGTCCCGCATCGGGCTCCTTGCTCAGCGAGGAGTCTGCTTCTCCCTCTGACCCTCCCCACCTCATGCTTTCTCTCTCTCTCAAATAAGTAAATAAAATCTTAAAAAATAAATAAATAAATAAATAAAATAAAATCAACTATAGTTATAATATTTAGTTAAAGGATACACAAAATTAAAATGTCAAATACATAAAATGTGGATGGGAGGGAGTAAAATGTATTACTTTTAGAATGTGTTCAAATCTAAGTGACTATCAATTTAAAATAGAGTGCTATATACATAGGGTGTTATATTTGAACCTCATGTTAACTACCAACCAAAAACCTGTAACAGATATACAAAAAATAAAGAGAAAGGAAGCCAAATATAACACTAAGGAAAGCTATCCAACTACAAAGGAAGAGAACAAGAGAATAAAGGTAGAGAGAAACACTATAAAAACAAACAGAAAACAACAAAATTGCAATAAGTACATACCTGTAAATGAACTCAATGCTCCAACAAAAAGACAAGGTGAGTGAATGGATTAAAAAATAAAACCCAGTCAAGAGACTAACATCAGACCTAAAGACACGTACAGACAAAGTGAAGAGATGTAAAAAGATATTCCATATGAATGGAAATGAAAAAAAAAAAGCTGGGGTAGTAATACTTACATCAGACAAAACAGACTTTAAAATAAAGACTGTAACAGACAAAAAAGGGCACTACATAGTGATAAAGGGATCAATCCAACTCGAGGAAATAACAATTATAAATACCTATTCCCCCAACATAGGAGTACCTAAAGACATTAAGGGAAATTGATGGAAATATAATAACAGCTGGGGACTTTGTCACCCCACTTACATCAATGGATAGATCATCGAGACAGAACGTCAGAAAGAAAACTTGATTCTGAACAACACATTAGATCAGATGGACTTAACAGATATATACAGAGCACTCTATCCAAAAACAGCAGAATACACATTCTTTTCAAGTGCACATGGAAACATACTTTTCCAAACATAGTGGCATGAAACTGGAGATCAATTACAAGAAAAATGGAAAAACACAAACACATGAAGGTTTAACAACATATTACTAAATAACCAGTGGATCAACAAAGAAACAGAGGAAATCAAAAAATACCTGAGACAAACGAATATGGAAACACATCATTCCAAAATCTTTGGGACACAGCAAAAGAAGTTTTAAGAGGGAGATTTACAGTATTACAGGCCGACCTCAAGAAACAAGAAAAATCTCAAACAATCTAACCTCACACCTAAAGGAACTAGAAAAAGAACAACAAACAAAGCCCAAGGTCACAGAAGGAAAGATCAAATAAATATCAGAGCAGAAACAAATGAAACAGACTTTAAAAACCGGTAGAAAATAGAATTAGAATAGAAAAAATGAACAAAATTATGAGGTTATTTAAAAAGAACAAAAACCTACAGCCAGGTACACCAAGAAAAAAAGAGAGGACTCAAAAAAATAAAGTCCGAAATTAAAGAGAAGTTTCAACTGACACAACAGAAATACAAAGACTCATAAGAGACTATTATTAAAAATTATATGCTAAAAACTTGTATGACCTAGAAGAAATGGATAAATTCCTAGAAACATACACTCTTCCAAGATTGAATCAGGAAGAAATAGAAAATCTGAACAGATCAATTACTAGAAATGAAACTGAATTAGTAATCAAAAAATGCCCAATAAACAGATGTCTTCACAGGTGAATTCTATCAAACATTCAAAGAAGAGTTCATACCTATCCTTCTCCCAACTATTACAAAATTATTTAAGAGGAAGGACAAACGGGGCACCTGAGTGGCTCAGTTGGTTAAACGACTGCCTTTGGCTCAGGGCATGATCCTGGAGTCCTGGGATCAAGTCCCACATCGGGCTCCCTGCTCAGCGGGAGTCTGCTTCTTCCACTGACACTCCCCCCTCTCATGCTCTCTCTGTCTCATTCTTTCTCTCTCAAATAAATAAAATCTTTAAAAAAAAAAAAAAAAGAGGAAGGACAAATTCATTCTGTGAGGTGAGGCCAGCATGACCCTGATATATTCCAGGGATGCAAGAATGGTTCAATATTCGCAAATCAATGTGATATGGCACATTAACAAAATGAAGGATAAAAATCATATGACCATCTCAACAGATGCAGAAAAAACATTTGTCAAAAGGCAACATCCATTCATGATTAAAACTATTAACAACGTGAGTATAGAGGGCACATACTTCAACATAATAAAGGCCATATATGAGAAAGCTACAGCTAACATCATACTCAATGGTGAAATGTTGAAAGCTTTTATTCTAAGATTAGAAACAAGACTAGAATGCCTACTTTCACCACTTTTATTCAACATAGCATTGGAAGACCTAACCAAAGCAATTAGAGAGGAAAAAGAAAAGGCATCCAAGTTGGGAAGGAAGAAGTAAAACTTGTCACTATTTGCAAATGACAACATATTATGTATAGTCAACCCTAAAGAATTCACCAAAAACTATTAGAACTAATATGTGAATTCAGTAAAGTTGCAGAATACAAAATTAATATACAGAAATCAGTTGTTTCTATACTAATACCAAAGTAGCAGAAAGAGAAATTAAGAAAACAATCTCATTTACAATTGCATCAAAACCAATAAAAATACCTAGGAAGTAATTTAACTACAGAGGTGAAACACCTGTATTCTGAAAACTATAAGGCATTAATGAAAGAAATTGAAGATGTCACAAATAAATGGGAAGATATACCATGCTCATGGATTAGAACAAATAATACTGTTAAAATTTCCATACTACCTGAAGTAATCTACAGATTCAATGCAATCCTTACCAAAAATGCCAACAGCATTTTTCACTTAATTAGAACAAAGAATACTAAAATTTGTTTGAACCACAAAAGACCCCAAATAGCCAAAGCAACCTTGGGAAAGAAGAACAAACCTGGAGGTATCATACTCCCAGATTTCCAACTTAACCACAAAGCTATAGTTATCAAAACAGTATAGTGCTGGCACAAAAACTAACGTGGAGATCAACAGAACAGAACAGAACAGAGAGCCTAGAAATAAACTCATGCTTATATGGTAAAGTCATCTACTACAAAGGGGGAAACATTATACAATGGGGAAAAGACAGTCTCTTTAATAAATGGTGCTGGAAAAACTGAACAGCTACATACTAAAGAAACTGGACCACTTTCTCATACTATATACAAAAATAAACTCAGAATGAATTAAAGACCTAAATCTAAGACCTGAAACCAAAAAACTCCTAAAATAAAACAATGGTAATAAACTCCTGGACATCAGTCTTAGAAATATATTTTTGGACTGTCTCTTCAGGCAAGGACAACAAAAACAAAAATAAACAATTGGAGAAAAAAACCACAATTCGATCTACATCAAACTAAAAAGTTTTTGCACAGTGAAGGAAACCATCAATAAAGCAAAAAAGCAGCCTACTGAATAGGAGAAAATATTTGCAAATGATATATCCAAAATATATTTGGATACTAGTTAATATTCAAAATATATAAAGAACTCATACAACTCAACAACAAAATAAAGAATCCAATTAAAAAATGGGAAAAAAAAAAAAAAAAAAAAGCCTGGGGAAAGTACCTTGGACAGCAGCAGAGAGCACACAAACCAAAGAAGCAAGCAAATTGAGAAACTAGAAGTAGATCCTAGCAAGCATTCCTTCCCTATGTGGCTAACATAGTTCAAGAGAAAAAACACAGGCCCCAAAGAGTTCAATCTGAACCCAAAATTACAGCAAGTGAGGAAGATCCCAACTTTGAAGATAACCCTGAAGTGCCTCCATTGATTTGAAACATCAGGCTGCATCGATGGACCCACCAGACCCAGTTCTGTTCATTGCAGAGTGTGTGCAGACCATTTATGGTAAACACAGAGTTATTTATCAACGTTACTACTCCAGTGTTTTAGCTTCTACTTTACACAGTAATATTCTTAAACTAGTTTAAAATTCAAATGTACACCTTAAAATGCTATAACTCATTTGTCTATAATAAAATGCTTCTAGTGCAAAAAAAAAAAAAAGGGAAGTGGACCTGAACAGATATTTTTCCAAGGAAGATATACTGATGGCCAAAAGGTACATGAAAAATTGCTCAACTTCACTAATCATCAGGGAAATGCAAATCAAAACCACGAGATATCACCTTACAACAGTCAGAATGGCTTGTATCAAAAACACAAGAAATAACAAGTGTTGGCAAGGATGTGGAGAAAGGGAAACCTCATGCACTGTTGGTGGGAATATAAATCGGTGCAGTCACTCTGGGAAACACACGGAGGTTTCTCAAAAAATTAAAAATAGATCTACCATATGATCCTGCAACTCCACTTCTGGGCATTTACCTAAAGAAAATGAAAACACGAATTCCAAAAGATATATGCACACCTATGTTCACTGTAGCATTATTTACAACACCCAAGATATGGAGGAAACCTAGGTGTTCACTGATAGATAAATGGATAAAGATGTGGTACAAATACACAGTGAAATATTACTCAGATGTAAAAGAGAATGAAATTTTGCCATCTGTGACAACATGAAGGAACATTGAGGGTATTATGCTAAGTGAAATAATTCAGAGAAAGACAATCACTGCTGACTTCACTTTTACATGAAATCTAAAAACAAAACAAATGAACAAACAAAACAGAGACTCATAAAAGAAAGAACTGGTGTGGCTGCCACCATGGGAGGGAGGTGGGCGGTGGTGGGCAAAACGGGTGAAGGTGGTCAAAAGGTACAAATTTCCAGTTAAAAAAAAAGTCAGGGATGTAAAGTATAGCATAGAGAATATAGTCAATAATACTGTAACAGCATTATACAGTGACAGATGGTAACTAATTTAACATGGTGAGCATTTCATAATGCATATAAATGTCAAATCACTATGTTGTACATCTGAAACTAACATAATGTATGTCAACTATACTTTAATTTATAAATAAACAACTCAACTGGGCTGACTACTTAAAAAAATAAACAGTCTCCAGAGGCTTATAACCAGATCCAGAATCTGTACAATATCCAAAAGGTCCCAAATACAATCCAAAAGTCACTGAATATATAAAGAACCAGAAAAATGTGACTTAAGTCTCAAGAGAAATGCCAATCCTTACATGACCCAGATGCTGAATTTTTACGTTATGTTCCCTGAGGTAAATACAAATGAATGCAAATGGAAAGATAAAAATTCTCATAAGGAAAATTAAACATAATTTTTAAAAGAACATAATTAGCAATTTTAGAACATTAAAATACCAGAAATAAAAAATTCACTAGATGATCCCAGTAGCAACATGGAAATGAAAGAAGAAACAATGAACTTAATGGTAGATAATAGACATTATCAAATCTGAAGAACACAGAAGAAACAGATGAGGAAAAAGGAGCAAAGCCTCAGCAGTCTGTGGTATAACAGCAAAAGACCTAACATATAAATCACTGGAGACACAGGAGGAGAAAGCATTGAAACATAAAAAATAAGAAGAAATACTGGTTGAAAACGTCCCAAATTTGGTGAAAGACATTAATTTACAAAGCCAAGATGTTCAGTGAACCCCAAACAGGATAAACTCAAAGAAAAGCATGTGGAGATACCTCATAATTAAATGGCTGCTGAAAACCAGACAAAAAAAAAAAAATCATGATTCTATTTACATGACATTCTGGGAAAAGGCAGAAGTACAGGGACAGAAAATAGGTCAGTGGTTACTAGCAGGGTGTGGGGGTACTAGGGGCAGGGAGGGATAACTACAAAGGAGTATAAGGTAATTTTTGGGGTGCTAAAATTATTCTTTATTGGGATTATGGTGGTGATTATAAGACTATATGCATTTTTCAAAACAGAATGAAATTTACTCTATTTAAGTTACACATATAGTAATGTATCTGTTGATATGAAACAAAGTATACCCTACCACCTAGATAATGTCCTTGATAAAAATATTCAACCTGAAAAAATCCTTAGGAAACAATCAAGCAAATCCAGAACATGACATACTCCATAAAACTGCTGGCCTGGAATCTTCAAAGAAAAGTCTCACAAAAAATGGTTGACTGCACTAGATAAAAAGATACAAATATCAAGTATAATGCATGAATTCTATCTAGTTACTTGATCAGAAAATAAAACAAGCAATAAAAGATTTCAGGACAATGGGGCACCTGGGTGTCTCAGTCGGTTAAGAATCTGACTCTCAGTTTCACCTCAATCGCTATGGCAGGCTCCATGCTCAGCGGGGAGTCAGCTTGAGAGTCTCTGCCTCTCCTGCTCACACTTGGCACGCACACTTTCTCTCTCTCAAATAAATAAATAAAATCTTAAAAAAAAAATCTTAAGACCCAGTTGGGAAAGTGAATGCAGACAGTATATTAAGTTAAATTATTCAATTAGCATTAATTTCCTAATATGATAACGATGTGGCAAATATCCTTATGCTTAGGAGACACAAAGTCCTAAAATTAAGCACTGATAATACTAAAGAAGTATTTAGGGGTGCTGAGTCATGATTTTTGCAAGTTAGTTTCAAATGGTCCAGGTAAAACTATGTGGGGGGAAGGGGGAGTAGAGAAGAAATTAAGCAAATGTGGCAAAATGCTAATTACTAGTGAATCTAAATTAAGAAAAACAGAAATCACATTACTCTGAAATCAAAAGCTATATAGTTACCTCCTTTATAATCTGAAATCTTGTAAGAACCTCTTCTTCAACACCTTTAATTTTACTCAAAGCAGTTTCATGTCTGAAAAGTAGTTGTTCTCTTTCAACTAAAAAACATTCCCGCTTTTGAAGTTCTTCAGCAAACTCCTGTTGTGCTGCAGTTTCACACTGTATTAAAATGTCAGATTCAAGTGTTTTTAGAAAATACATTCACAAATTCTACAAATTACGTTTTATTTACTGAGGTTTTAGCTTAATCAAATGGTGTTTAGGACTACATGTGTGTAAGTAAAATCTGGATTACAGTAACAGCTAGACTACCACAGCAAGTAAGCTTGCACAGAAATTCTATCTTGTTGCAAAATGACGTGACACCATAGTGAGATTCCACTATGAGGACTCTAGAGAATTTGGGGTCCAAAATGCATCTGTACTATGTGGAATAATCCCCTATCCAGCTTCAATTCCATGCTCCACTTCAACTTCACCGTCTGTTCTTTTCCCTATACTCTCCACCCCCTCCCCTCCCCGTCCTTCACTTGGGCTAAAAGACCCCAGCCCTGCATTATTAGCACTAACCCCAATGCCACACTGCTCGATACCAATGGAGAAAACACACCAGAAAAAGTTGTACTATTGTAAATTCAGGGAACCTCTACCAGATTCTCAATGCAGTCCAGAAAGTGTTTTTTATTTTCATGGTTCGTTCTCTGTCTCCTACTCTCCACAGTGCCTATATTTCAAACCTTCTCCATTCTTTATTTTGAACACCTCACCTCCTACATGATTCTGTGCAGACAGCCTCGGTCTCTAACTTCACAGGAAAAATAGAAGACAGCAGAAGGAAACACCAACCTCCTGCCCTCAAGACACACAGGTCTCTCCTTCCCCCCCATTACAAAGGCAGACTCAGGATCTCATTGCCTTCTGCCTTCTTTGGACACTGCTGTGCTGAAATCCCTCTAATATTTTTAAAATCTCCAATCTCATCTGAAATGGAGTTGCTCTTGACCACACCCACTAAGTGCCTCCCTTTCACAAAATTCTTTAACACTTTGTCTACACCTGCTGAGCCCTCTTTATTTCCCAATCACTCCTCAATTTACTTCAATCTGGCCTCCGCCAGCATCCCCCTACTACATCTGAAGGTCACTTTCAGTCCTAATTTTATTGAGTCTCTCAACAGCATTTTATACGATAGGCCCTTTCTTCCAATTTAAAATAATCTTTCTTTGGACTCCATGACACCACATTCTCTTGGTTTTCCACCTCACTCTCTGGCCACATTTTCTCAACATCCTTTGCGGGCTCTGCTTCCTTTACTGTCATTTAACTACTAATGTTCCTCAGGATTTGGGCTTAAGTCACTTCCCTTCACATCTTCTCATTCTCTCTGCTTACTTCCCTCCACTCAATGGCTAAATTACCGTGTATATGCTAACTGATCCCAACCTACAATTGCTCAGCTCTTTCTCCTAAGCTCCAAACTCAAGTCCAAACTTCCTACTGAATATCCTCACCTGTATGCTTTCAGCTAGCACAAAATAAACATGTCCAAACTGAATTCAACTAGCCATCAGGGACATGCAAGTCAAAACCACAATGAGGTGTCACTTCACACCCACTAGGATGGCAAGAATCAAAAAGACAGACAACAAATGTTGTCAATGACGTGAAGGAACTGGAACCCTCGTACGTTATTGGTGAGAATGTAAAATGGTGCAGTCATATTGGAAAACGGTCTTAAAAATTCCTCAAAGTTAAACAAAGAGCTACCATAAGACCCAGCAATTCCACTCCTTCATATACACCAAAAAGAAATGAAAGTACATATCCAAACAAAACTTAAACATGAGTGTTCATAGCATTAGTCATAATAGCCAAAAAGTGGAAACCCACATGTCCATCAACTGATGGAAAAAAAGGAAAATGTGGTATATCTATATAATGGATTATTCAGTTATAAAAAGGAATAAAATTCTGATACATGCTGCAACATGGATGAACCTTGAAAATATCATGCTAAGTGAGAGAAGCCAGACACTTCACACACACTACGTATGATTCCATTTATATGAAAAGTCCAGAATAAGCTAATCTATAGCCAGAAAATAGACTGATAGTTGCCTAGGGCTGAGGGGAGATAGGTGGGGTGGGAGGTTAATGAGGAGAGATATCTAATAAGTAGGGGGTTTCTTATTGGGATAATGAAAATACTCTAAAATTGGTTGTGATGATGGTAGCATAACTCTTCAAATATTCTAAAAATAACTGTACACTTTAAAAAAATTAAAAAGAGGCCCTTCCAACATTGATGACACAGCAAAAAGATGGCTGTCTATGAACCAGAAAGTGGGCTTCCAATAGACAATGAATCTGCCAGAGCCTTGATCTTGCACTTCCTAGTTCTGGAACTATATGATGCAGGTTCACTATCTCCTTCAGTGCTCAGCAGGCCACTGTGAAGATACATCACATTTTCCCTTTTTTGGAGATGGCTCAAGATGTATGGAAGTGTTGAATCACTATATTGTACACCTGAAACTAATATAACACTATGTTAACTAGCTGGAATTAAAAGAAAAACCTAAAAAAAAAGAAAAGATTCAGTAGACCTTTCTTCTGACCATCATTTCTGAATGTGGAAGCTTTTTGTATGGGACCTAGCCTCTACTCTGAAAAAGGAGCAAGACACCTGCCTTCACCCATCTCAGTGCCAGCAGTTCCTGAGGCAGATATACACAGCCTTGAAAGAAATGAATTCTAATGCAATCATTAACAGATTCCCCACCACTGGTCAACTGTTAACAAAAACTTGCTGGAATTCTCTTATCTCAGCATAAGATGAAAGCCAGAAAGTTCTACTATCATGCTTATATTGTTTAACAAAGAACCCTAGAATTCTAGAGAATTGAAACTTAACTCCTGGACACAGGGTTGTCATCTCATATACTTTCAACATTCAGATTTGATATAACAGAAACTGGTCTGTTTGCTCAAAGTCTTGGGTATGCACCTATAGATTACTATCCTGGTTCGCTTAAAAATATGATCTTATCATTACTGTCTAAACTCAGAATCATCTTAATGGATTTAACACTCAAAGGCAAAAAATGCAAACTACAACATCAGTGAGATAGCTATCATATTATGGGGGAAAGACAACTCCAGGATGTTGCTGATGGGAACGTAAATAGGCACGGTAACTTGGGACAATAATTTGGTAGCAACCTGCTACTACTACTTCTTACAGGTTAAGGACACTTAAACAGAACTGTTTGTAAAATATAAACTCCATCCTGTATATTTATATAGAAATAAATAAATAGGGATGCCTGGGTGGCTCAGTCAGTTAAGAGTCTGCTTTCAGCTCAGGTCATGATCCCAGGGTCCTGGGATCAAGCCCTGTATCAGACTCCCTGCTGAGGGACGCTGCTTCTCCCTCCCCCTCTGCCCTCCCACCCCTGTCATGCACTCTCTCTCTCTCAAATAAATAAATAAAATCCTAAAAAAAAAAAGAAAGAAAAAAATAGTGGTTTATTTAGAGGCAGTAAAAACGAATAAACTAGAACTACATTTTCCAAACATATAAATCTCAAAAATATAACAAAGAATGAAGCAAGGAAGTTGCAAAAAGAAATTCACAGTATGTCATTACTTATGTAACCTTTTAAAACATTCAAAACAATACATATATATGAATATATAAAAGTGTTAAAACAGGACATAATGGATCCACACTAATTTCAAGGGAGTGCTGAATCCTTGGGAAAAGGAAGAGGTTATGGGATGGAGGAAGGCTGTTTCAACTCTAATCGAAACATTTATTTCCTTTAAAAATATCAAACAGAATTATTAATAAAATGTTAGCATTATGCAATATGGGCAATGGCATGCAACTGTATACAGTTGATATTATAATATTACCTATGTTTTTCTGTATGTCATAAATATTTTATAAACTTTTAAAAACCAAATCACTGTTACCTAGAAAAATACTGCAAATGAAAAGATAATATTCATGATAAAGGAATTATTTCCTACACAAAAATTAAAGGTATAAATTTCAAAAAAAACAATCTTCTCCCTCCAGTTTTGTTCCCTATCTCAGCAAAAAGTAGAATCATTTATCCAACAGCCAAAAGAATAAACCTGCATTTCATCTTTGACTAAAACCCTACTGCACACCTCCCACATCAAAACAATCTCCAAGACCTACTGGATCCATCTTTTAAAAATGTTTAGAATCCATCCACTTCTCTTTATCCCTAAGGCCCTCATTCTAACCCAAGACACCATCACGATACCACATCTCTTCACACTCTGCCGTCTCTCTAGATCTCACTTACTGGTGACAGCTTTAAATATCTATATGTAAATGACTCCCAATTTAGATGCCCATCCAAGACGTATGTTCTAAACGCCAAGTTGATACATTTACTTACATGAGGTCTCCATTAAAGTCTCAAACCTAATCCATTCCAAACTAAAATCTTGATCTTTCTCCCCTATATTCATTCTTCCAAGTTGTACAAACCAGAAATGTGGAAATTATCCTAGATACCTATTCTCCCTATACCACATCGAACTCATCACACCAAGTTTAGCCCATTTTACCTCCAAAAGCAATCTCAAATCTATTCAATTCCACTTCTCTGCCACCCCCCAGTCCAACTTACCATCACCTCTCACCTGCACTATTACAGTAGGATATCCTATCCAGTCTCCCAACTTCCATACCTATGCCTCTCCAACCCACTGATTTAAGCATATATTAGATTGGGGCACCTGGGTGGCTCAGTCATTAAACTGGGTGGTTCAGTCTGCCTTCAGCTCAGGTCATGATCCCAGGGTCCTGGGATCGAGCCCCACATCAGGCTCCCTGCTCCACGGGAAGCCTGCTTTACCCTCTCCCACTCCCCCTCTGCTTGTGTTCCTGCTCTTGCGGTCTCTCTCTCTCTCTGTCAAATAATAAATAAATAAATAAATAAATAAATAAATAAAATCTTAAAAAAAAAAAGGGCATATATTAGATTAAGCAACTCCCCTGCTCTAAAAATCCTCATTTACTTACTACATTTTCCTTGAATGAATATATCATCATGCTTCTGGGGCTTCTCTAACTAGACCATCACAGTCTAGTAGGGCTAATCCCCTACTCTTCCTCCAGGGTATAAGTTAAATGATACTTTCTCAGAAAACCTTACCAATCTATCCTAATCAGGTTTCATATTATACCTGAATTATTCACTTAAATTTATAAAATTGTAACTATATGAGTACTCACAATTGACTCTAATAAGCTATGTGTGGCAAGAACCATATATATTTTATCTTCTATATATTCAACACTAAGCATGCAAAGGCATATTAACAAGTGTTCAAACATATGCTGAATGAATGAAATTGCAAAATTTGACAAAATGTATATACTTAATGATGACCAACACAATAGAAGACTAAAAAAAATTTTTTAAGTTAGATTTGACTACAGATTAAACAAGATTAATCCACTGGACTTCATTTTCAAAAAAATGTGTCTTTACTGTGTTTGCAGTAAATGATATATCTTTACAACTTTGCTTATTCTTTTTTATCTCATAAAGTATTAGCAAAGAAATCTTCCCAATGCACTATTACGCTGTCACTCATTTGCTTAAAAACCTGTTGTAGCCAGCCTGAGTGTTCTTTCCCCAGGCTGGTAAGTTCAGTCTGACAAATCACTCCTTTCCAAAGACCTCCCACCCCCAACTCTTGCCACCTGGAATGCCCTTCCACTCCTCTTCTCTTTAAATTTTACCTCAGTCAAGTACCAAGTTATGTCTCTTCCTGAACTGTTCTCCAGTGATTTTAGGCCAAAATAATCTTTTTCTGAAATGCTATGGTAATTATAATCTGAATTATTCAGACAAAATGAAGATATTGGAGGTTTTTTTAAGATACTGGTTTTTTAAAAACATTTATTTCCTTGTATACAAATATAGCAGAATTCCAACTAGAACAATTTTCGTCTGGAACTGGGTATTACACATACCTTTGCTCCCTTCTGTACTCTCACCTAGTGGACACTTGATAAATACATGAAGTACATCCTTTAGAAACAAAAAAATCCCGAAGAAGATAAAGACCAATGTTCTGAATCGAATTTTGGTGAGAATTGACAAGAGAACGTCTTACATATACGTATTTAAAACAATGAATGAGGAACACTACTTCAAAAAGCACACTTTAAGGGCACTTGGCTGGCTCACTTGGAGGAGAATGTGACTCAGGGTTGTGAGTTTCAGCCCCACGTTGGGCGTAGAGATTACTAAAAAAAACAAACCTAAAAAAAAAAAGTACACTTTACCAGCAGATTGTTTTATTTCTTAAGCAAGGATGGGATAGAAATAAACACAAAACACAAAACAGTCTGAAATCTAAGAAATATGCCTATACTTAAAAATACCATTTATTTTTTCCATCAGCTATAAATTTTTCCCTTCAATAATTGTAATAAATTTGTTTGTTCCCTTTTGACTTTATCTCGACATGCTTAGCTAAAATAATTAAAATGAAATACTCTGTATTCAAATTTTATATATGTTTAGTGCTTAGAACATAAATATATCTGAATTCTCAATTTTTAGTTCTTACCTGCAGTTTCTGATGTATTTGAAACAATTCCTCATAGATCTGATTAATCTGATGTGGAAGTATTCTCTGCTTCTTTGGTGCTTTAGATGTCGAACAGCTGACACGTCTCAGAGGGGAGTCACTTACATTACTACAACATTCAGTCCAATTTCTTGAATTTGATGTCACATTAGTTGGCTGGGCAACTGCTACAAAAGAAATTTAATTATAAATTATTACAGTTTTAAGTATTCTCAGCATACTCTTCAGGAAGAGTTACTTTAAATATGAATTAAAAGTATTGTAAAAAGTCTCCAGTATTAAACCTCCAGTATGGAGGTTCCTCAAAAAGTTAAAAATAGAACTACCCTATGACCCAGCAACTGCACTACTAGGTATTTATCCAAAGGATACAAAAACAGTGATTCGAAGGGACATATACACCTCAATGTTTATAGGAGCAATGTCCACAATAGCCAAAATGTGGAAAGAGCCCAGATGTCCATCTACAGATGTGGTATATAAAGAAGATGTGGTATATAAATACAGTGGAATATTACTCAGCCATCAAAAAGGATGAAATCTTGCCATTTGCAATGACATGGATGGAACTATAGGGTATTATGCTAAGCGAAATAAGCCAGTCAAAAACAAATACCATATGATTTCACTCATATGTGGAATTTAAGAAACAAAACAGATGAACATAGGGGAAGGAAAGGAAAAATAAAATAAGATAAAAACAGAGGGAGGCAAACCATAAGAGACCATAAGAGACTCTTAACTCTAGGTAACAAACTGAGGGTTGCTGGAGGGGATGTGGGTGAGGGAAAGGGATAATTAAGTGATGGGCATTAAGGAGGGCACTTGATGTAATGAGCACTGGGTGTTACAGGCAACCATGAAACTATTAATACACTATATGTTAACTAAATTGAATTTAAATAAAAAAAATTTTTTTTAAAGTCATCAGTATTATATGCAAAAACAATTACATAGCAAATGTGGTAAAATGTTAAAATTTAGAAAATCTGTGTGAAGGCCTTACAGAAATTCTCTATGCTCTTATGGCAATTTTTCCGTAAGTCTGAAATTATTTCAAAATGGATTTTAAAGATTTTTAGTTTTATTTATTTGACAGAGAGACAGTGAGAGAGGGAACACAAGCAGGGGGAGTAGGAGAGGGACAAGCAGGCTTCCCGCTGAGCAGGAGCCCAATGCGGGGCTCGATCCCAGGACCCTGGGATCACAACCTGAGCCGAAGGCAGACGCTTAACAACTGAGCCACCCAGGTGCCCCTCAAAATGGATTTAAAAGTGCATGAAAACACTCATGTATTAACTGCCTAGGCCAAGAAATAAATGTAAAGTTACCTCAGAAACCCCTGATTATATTCCCTTCTCTCCTCTAAACCAAATTAACCACTAACCCAAATATAGCATTAATCATTGCTTTATTTTTTAAAAGTTTTTAGTATCTGGGTAAAAAAAAAAAAATTAAGACCTCATTTTGCCTGGTTTTAAACCTTATATAATGTCTCTAATTTACATAATGATGTAATTATGTAATTTCTATAACCTCCTTTAAATATGTTCTTGTATTAATGACTGAATCAGGTTCACAAATCTTCACTACTTTATCCTATTTTGTATTTTTATAAGCCAACATTCTACTACAGGTGGGTATTTGAGCTCTTTGTCTACATAGGTGCTCCACAGTCTTGCATGTGGCTGCTGGTACACATGTTCAAGAGTTTCTCCAGGGTATATGACTAACAGCAACATTGTTGGATCATAAGGGACATGTGCAGGTTCAACTGTGCCAGTGATATCAAACTGCTTGCCAAAGTGGTTATATTAATTTACTCTCCCAAAAGCAATGGATGAGCAAGTTTCTCTTGCTTCACTTCTCTGCCAACACTGTACTGCCAGAATTTATTTTCTGTTAGTACTGGAAGTGGTTTTAACTTGCATTAGCCTTCCTGGGAATCCTAGCTTTAAGAAAGGGGTCTCCTATTGTATTCCCCATCTTGGACAGACCTTAGGGAGCCAAAATAAAAAATAACACAAATTTTTAACAAAGAAAAAAGTTTTAGGGCGCCTCGGTGGCTCAGTCTGTTAAGCAACAACTCTTGATTTCAGCATAGATCATGATCTCAGAGTAGTGAGATCAAGCCCCATGTGGGGCTCCGCACTCCACAGGGAGTCAACTTGGGATTCTTTTTCCCTCTCCCTCTGTTCCCCCTTCCCCAAATGTGCATGCAAGCGGGCGCACTCTCTAATAAACAAATAAATCTTAAAAAAAAAAAAAGTTTCACTTCACTCAGTTCAGCAAATCCCCTTAAAGTAAAAGTTTCATTTTTTAGAAGATTTTATTTATTTATTTTATTTATTTTAATTTATTGCATGCAGGAGGGGGAGGAGGGGCAGAGGGAGAGGGAGAAAGAATCCCAGGTGACTCCAGTGGAGCACAGAGCCTTATACTGGGCTTAATCTCAGGACCCTGAGATCACAACCCTAGCTGAAATTGAAAGTCAGATGCCCAACAGACTGAGCCACCCAGGTGCCCCTAAAGTGAAAGACACTTTCACTGCTTTGCTTGTCTCTCTAGGTTCCCATCTCACAATCCGTAGCTTAAATATTCCTTAATTATGTCAACTCTTAAATACATTCAACTTTTTTTTTTTTACATTATCCTGTATTTTCAATTGTTTTTCAGTGGGAAAATCCAACATGTAGCCAGAAACACAAGTCCAGGCAGAATTTCTTTTCACTTTCCTCAAATGCTGAGATGACTAGGAAAAGGATGAAGGAGAGTGGGAAGGGAGAAATGAGCGTGTGTTGTGTGCAGACAACATATGCCCAGAAGAGATGCACAAAGGCTATCAAAGGGGCAACACTGTTCTCAAAGTCTTGCAGCCAAGAGGAAGCCATTTCTGGTTGCCTCTTTCCTTGAAATGCTGACAAAACTATGACATGCAGCCACATGCACAGAAAGTTATTAAAGAAGTGCCTGAAGAAGCTATACCTTAAGTAATCTAGAGTACTGTCTTAAAATATTAAAGGATTACTCAAATCTACCACAGTATTTAGTGACTTGCTAAACAAATACTGATATGAAAAAATATGAAGAAATTATAAAAAGTATTCAATTGACTAACTTATTTTGATAATTTTGAGAGCATAGGAATACTACTGGAAAATAATGAAGTTTATTTTTCTCTTCTCCTTTAGTTAATAATAAGCACAGTTACTCTCTCATGGCTTACAAAAATGCAGAACACAGAAATACACAGACACATGAGGGCCAGTGTTATTAACTATGGGATAAGCTTTATGTGCTCTACTTGACAAAGCTACTTAAAAAAAAAAAGATTTTATTTTTAAATAATCTCTACACCCAATGTGGGGCTCAAACTTATAACCCTGAGATCAAGAGTCATGTGCTCTACCTACTGAGCCAGCCAGATGCCCTGAGACAAAGCATCTTTTTAAGTAACTATTCTAAAATGATTATCTCTTTTACCTTTTCCTATGTCTTTAAAAGACTGTTTGGTTATTTTGGAGGTACTAATTCTATGATCATTCTCAATTAACTCTTCTTTTTTTTCTCGTTGCTTCAAATCTTGAAAAGAATCCAGTTCATCATCTAGGCTTTAAAAAAAAAAAAACCTATCACAGCATTCTGGAAGTTTTCTATAGCATTTTAAAAAGATAAAACTGCTTTTCAAATATTAACAGCATAACAACTGAAAAAAAATTTAACAAGTAAACATTTTTGAAAATGGAAAATAAAATGTGAAAAGTAAGTCACTGATCCTAAAAAGTCACCACAGGTACCTTTCTATATAATCCAATGGGCTTAATTTAAAATGACATATACCTGTAGAACGCTCTACAACTGCCAAACTCTTTCTTTTGATTCCTAATACTTCTGTGAGGTAGATATAACAGGTCCTGTTAGTTATAATTTTAGCTAAAAGAACTAACATTTAACAGGAAGAAACTGAAACCTAAAGAATTTAAATAACTGACACATGACGTTAACTAGTAAAAGGTAAAGCAGAACTAGAATCTCAGGTGTTCTCTCCAAAAAGATGATCTCAAAGTTGAAATTTCTAGAGCAGTGCTGCTCAAAGGAATATAATTCAAGTCACATAAGGCAATTTAAAATTCTCTAGTAGCCGTATTAAAAACATAAAAACACAAAATTTTAACAATGTTAAATATTTTAACAATATTTAACCCAGTATATCTAAAAGATTATTTTAATATATAATCAGTATTAAAAAATTATTAAGATATTTTACATTCTTTTATCCATCTTTGAAATCCGGTGTATTATTTCTTACTTATATTTCACGTACTCAATAGCCTCCTGTGCCCTGTGGCTACTATGCTGGACAGCACTATAATTCCAGATTAGATCATAACTAGAGATTATGGAAAAAATTGCCTAATGTTACAAAAACTTTCATAGTTCAAAAGCTTCAAGTTATAACTTGAAATTATACCCAGATCATTTATAACAAAAAATGATAAAACTATTAGTTAAATATAAGAAAATAATTTCCAGAAATTCATAATTATCTCAAAATAACTTTTACTTTCCTTACTCTATATTCAATCTACCTCATGTCCAAATCTTAAATCCATATCAACAAAGCTACTTTGTGAATGCCAAATGAAATAGTATAACAATGATAATAGCACATTTGAATGCTTTTCTATGTATTAAGCACTGTTCTAAGTGCTTTACATGAATTAAATCATTTAAGTAGAAAATGAGGCAATTATATAAAAAACTCAAGCTCCCAAATATCAGTTACATGAATAATTTACACATATTTTTGGCACAGTTAGCTTTTCTTCTCCCCATGATTATCTCAACATTTCATTTTGTATATGTATACATCTTTATGGTTTAACATTATTCCAAAACATTTACCCTTC